>NW_011480333.1:23822-33789 GCF_000754665.1 Bison bison bison
GCTTTATTGACTATGTCAAATCCTTTGACTGTGTAGATCACAAATAACTGTGGAAAATTCTGAAAGAGATGGGAATACCAGACCACCTTACCTGCCTCCTGAGAAATCTGTATATATGGCAAGAGGCAACAGTTAGAACTGGACATGGAACAACAGACTTGTTCCAAATCGAGAAAGGAGTATGTCAAGGCAGTATGTTGTCACCCTATTTATTTAACTTATATACAGAGTACATCATGCAAAATGTCAAGCTGGATGAAGCACAAGCTGATATCAAGATTGCCAGAAGAAATATCAATAAACTCAGATATGCAGATGACACCCTTATGGTAGAAAGTGAAGAACTAAAGAGCCTCTTGATGAAAATAAAAGAGGAGAGTGAAAAGTTGGCTTAAAGATCAACATTCAGAAAACGAAGATCATGGCATCCAGTTCCAACACTTCAAGGCAAATAGATGGGGAAATAATGGAAACAGTGAGAGACTTTATTTTGGGGGGCTCCAAAATCACTGCAGATAATTACTGCAACCATGAAATTAAAAGACGCTTACTCCTTGGAAGAAAAGCTATGACCAATCTAAACAGCATATTAAAAAGCAGAGACAGTACTTTGCCAACAAAGGTCCGTCTAGTCAAGGCTATGGTTTTTCCAGTAGTCGTGTATGGATGTGAGAGTTGGACTCTAAAGAAAGCTGAATGCTGAAGAATTGATGCTTTTGAAGTGTGGTGTTGGAGAAGACCCTTGAGAGTCCCTTGGACTGCAAGGAGATCCAAACAGTCCATCCTAAAGGAGATCAGTCCTGAGTGTTCATTGCAAGGACTGATGAAGCTGAAACTCCAATACTTTGGCCACCTGATGTGAAGAACTGACTCATTTGAAAAGACCCTGATGCTGGGAAGATTGAGGGCAGAAGGAGAAGGGGACAGCAGAGGACGGGATGGTTGGATGGCATCACTGACATGAATTTGAGTAATTTCCGGGAGTTGGTGATGGACAGGCAAGTCTGGTGTGCTGCAGTCCATGGGGTCACAAAGAGTCAGACACGACTGAGTGACTGAATTGAACTGAAGTGTAACTTACCATTAGTTCTTCACTTTGCTTTTATTGCTATATCCTGGCCATATTTTCAACTTTATATCTAAAGTGTCTTCACTCATTTTTTATTGCAATATAGTCCATTAGTCCACGCTGATGGACATTCGTGTAATTCCTAATATTTTCTCCTAAAAACAGTACTTCAGTAAATAACCAGTAATATCAGTTGATACACTTGCAGTAATATCTATCAGATAAAGTCCCAGAAGTAGAGTACCAGAGTCAAAAAGTAAGTGTATTTACAATTTTAATAGATATTACAAAACTGCACCCCTTATATATTAAAACATTTTGCATCCTCATCAACAGTGTAATCTAAGTGAGTGGCTATTTCCCCACAGCTTCCACAGAAGCAGATATAGTGTTAAACTTTTGAATTTTTGCCAGTCAAATAGGTGAGCAATGTCATTTCAACATAGTCTTAATTTGCATTTTTCATTTTATGAGAGGGATGAGAATATTTTATATGTTTTGGAATGCATTCATATATCATTTTCTGAAAACTTTCTGTTCTCTACTTTTCATTTGGGATCTGGTTCCTTTGCATATTAATAATTGTACAAATATATGACTAAAGTGATCTACAATGTTACTAAGATAAATATTATTAAAATTTATTCTATGTGGCTGTATCCAAGCTTCTTTTTCTTTTCCTTTCTTTCCCTTTTATTTTCCATTCTTTCCTTTTTTATAGCCAACATGCCTGCAGTAAGTTCTTATTATTCTTCTTCAGTGCTGGGGAGCTTTCTTGATGGTAGAACTGCTGCTGCTGCTCAGTTGCTTCAGTTGTGTCTGACTCTGTGTGACCCCATAGACTGCAGCCCACCAGGCTCCTCCATGCCTGGGATTCTCCAGGTGAGAACACTGGAGTGGTTTGCCATTTCCTTCTCCAGTGCATGCATACATGCTATGTTGCTTCAGTCGTGTCCGACTCTGTGTGACCCTATAAACAGCAGCCCACCCGTCTCCTCTGTTCACAGGATTCTCTAGGCAAGAATACTGGAGTGGGTTGCCATTTCCTTCTCCAGATGGTGGGACAAATCCAGCTTAATAATAAAGACTGTAGCATCACCCTCCAAAACTGAGTTAGTCGGCTCTAACTTGCTAACCTCATGAGCTCATTTTTCCTTGGATATCTTTGTCTGCCAAAGCATTTTCATCTAATACAAGTATATTTTGTCTGTGTTGAGCATATATCCTTGTCCACGCATTTTTCACAATGAGCCTTTTCAGCTTTTCCATTTAGGAAAAAAAATAAAAATAATGTTCCTTCTTAGATTGAATTTGCAATAAGCAACCAAAAACAAATCTTAAAAATTTTCCACCAACCTTTACTCAGTGGTAAACTTCATTTCAGCAGGTGCATTAGTACCTTTACCATTTATAGTTTAAGAATGAGTATTTACACTTTCCAGAATTTGTCCTGAAGTACATTCCTACTGAGAGGCATTTGTTTCCTGTATTTATCTTCTCATAACAAGTTGACCAACTTTTCAACCTCCACTATAATCATTTCTCTCACTTGATGAGTAATTTTTCCCTGGTGACAACACTTACCAAATCAGCTCTTTTAAATTCTTGTATTTCTGTCTAGAGACTACTTGGACTTGAATACCTTGGAGATGTAGACTATTACTAAATTTGATATTCTGCTTTCACATTCAAGCAAACCTTTTGCTTTCAGTCTGAGAGCTCTTGGTTTTTCAGATTCTTCACTTCCATCTCCAATACTAGAAGCTGGCTTTCTCTCTCTCTCTCTCTCTCTCTCTCTCTCTTTTTTGTTAGTCTCTCAGTCATGTCCTATTCTTTGTGACCCCATGGACTGTAGCCCGCCAGGCTCCTCTGTCCATGGGATTCTCCAGGCAAGAATACTGGAGTGGGCTGCCATTCCCTCCTCCAGGGGATCTTCCCAAGCCAGGGATCAAACCCAGGTCTCCTGCATTGCAACAGATTCTTTACAATTTGAGCTATCACATCTATTTCTCCCTGAAAGGAGGTTTATCATGGCTAGACTATCTTGTGAGAATCCTCTTACAGTTTGATAAAAATTTGTCACATGACAATAAATATGGCTTACTCTAACCCTAACCCTAAATAAATCTCTAAATATGATGTATTCATCCTCACAAATGCCCAAATGGCAGCAGGTATTTTATTTCTATAATTAAACTTCCATCATTCTCATACTGATACAAAGATGAGCTTCATGTTAATCATTTAGGGGCTGCACTTGTACCAGGAGCATCACTCCCAGGACGTTTCTAACTGGGAGTGTAGAAGCTGCAAATGAACAACAAATTCACTCAGAAGAAAATTTTAGTTCGAGTCATGAACCCCTTAGGGCTTAGATCCACAGGGTTGGCTGCTTTATGAGATCCCTGCTGCAGTTTGCCATTTCCATAGGTCAATGCAGTTTTGTTTTAACACATTTTTCATGTATTAATAGGCATTCATACCTCTTCTGTGAACTGCTTGCTTTTTCTTTTTTTAAAAGAAATCTTTAGCTCTTCAAAGGAAGGAACTATGGTTTTCACATTTACCGAAGGCCTATCAAATTTAAATTCAAGATCAATATTATCCTCCATCATCTCTCTCATTTTCTGGTGCTTACAACTTCCGGGAGTTGCTAAATTTTCCACTTGAGAAAAATTACCATTTTCATTTTTAAAAATATTTTTGATGTGGATTATTTTAATGTCTTTATTTAATTTGTTATAATATTATTTTTGTTTTATGTTTTGGTGTTTTTGGCTGCAAGGCATGTAGGATAACTACCTGGTCAGGGATACAACCCAAACTCCCTGCATTGGGAGATAAAGTTCCAACCACTGGACCACCAGAGAAGTCCCTGAGTTTTCCTTTTCATTCATGCCATCCCATCTCTCTTCTCTTTTCTCCTTCTGTTCTCCCATTGGATTCCTGCTTTCTTTGTGATGACCTGCTCACAGGTCATGTTATCTCTGGTCCCAGCTCCCTGGAATGGGTAATTCATTCCCCACTGTCCCCCACACCCTCCCCCCACCCCAAGATCTACTTACACCACTTCTGATATTTCTTTTATATTTATAAATAGGCTATGACTAAATGCTCTGTCTGGGCTGGGGAGTTGAGGAGAGAAGGTTGCAAACCTACATACAACGGGGTTTTTGTCTGTACGACTCTTACCTATTTTTGTCTATCTGACCGTTTTTATCTGCCCAACTGTCACCCTGATCCATCTTTATACATTCCTGTAGAGCAATGTCTAATAACTAGCTCACTTCTCTAGCCTTTTATCAAAGTATCAATTCATCTTTGATGATCTGAAATTGCTGCTCAGGGGAGCTTGGCTGAAGACAGTCCTTCCTGAGCAAGACTTGAGGCTGGGAATAATTTTGTCCAGGAGGAAATTCATCAGAATTAGAATTCAGTCTCCCTTTCCAAGACCAGGCTTTCTGCTGTGAGTAGGAAAGGGGTCTAGGAGGAAAGCAGACACTAGACAGCCACCTCCATCTCTAATGTATTGGAATCAAGTCCATGTCCTCTGGGTTCAAAATTAGTCAGAGACTGAGTGTCAGTCAGTGTGATTCTGACCATTCCCCATATGACATCTTGTGTTCCATGGGCAGGGAGCCAGGGAAATGCAGACCCCAGCCTTCACCTAGGCTAGTTGTGGGGTGGGAATGGTGTTTACTCGTCTCTACTTGCTTGCTGCTGCTACTGCTGCTAAGTTGCTTCAGTCGTGTCTGACTCTGTGCGACCCCATAGACAGCAGCCCACCAGGCTCCCCCATCCCTGGGATTCTCCAAGCAAGAACACTGGAGTGGGTTGCCATTTCCTTCTCCAATGCATGAAAGTGAAGTCTTAGCGACCCCATGGATTGCAGCCCACCAGGCTCCTCTGTCCATGGGATTTTCCAGGCAAGAGTACTGGAGTGGGGTGCCACTGCCTTCTCCGCTTGGGCCCTCCTTAAATTTTGTCCCTCTGTTCTCCATCCTATTGTGCATGAGATTTGCTCCCCTGTGTTCCCACATCCTAATCCAATTAATAGTTGGCTCTTGACAAGATTATTGGTATAGTTAACACTGCTCTATGATATATAGGAAAAATGTTAAAAGAATACATCCTAAAAGTCCTCTTCATAGGAAGAATTTTTTTTCTTTTTCCCTGTCTTCTTTCTTTTAATTCTCTTCTGTCTATATGAGATGATGGCTATTAGTTGAAACAATTGCGATAATTATTTTACAATATGTGGAAATCAAATCATCATGCTGTACATCTTGAACTTATACAATTATTTAAGCCAATTGTTTCTCAATTAACCTGGAGAAAACAATTTGTTCTTGGTATAGGAATAATTCTAGGCATTGCTTAGTTAATCCTGACAGTATTTTGCTCAATCAAAAGGCCAGGTTGCTTGCTTATGAGCTTCTAAGTGTTATTCTACTGTGGTTGGAGAAAGGCTTACTACAGTGGTTTTTCAAGTCAGGACCTGAATTGCTAACTTGTCCTTTGAATCCTACTTACTGTCCATCCTGATAAACACTATCTCAAAGAGAGAAGTCAATCATTCAGGGAAGCAGCAGTTTTAATGGATGTGAGTTCATCAGTAGCAACATAGGAGAAGACCTTGCAAGCAAATCTTCACAGAGACATTATAGGCATGGCTTGCTTTATGTTCTAACTTGACTCAAAATCCTTTTCATTTCAGCTTCTGGCAAGTTCACCCAGTGAAGTCCTTCAATCTGAGTAGAGAACAATTTACAACAGTGGTGCCAAAGCTTATACGTGGCCAATCCCACATTAGCAGCCAAGGTCCAGAGTATCCAGCCTTAACTGGTGGGAAGAAAGCCAGTGATTCTCCCCTTTGTATCTGAGAACATCATCATTGAGGCTGGAAAGAGAATCTTCTATCTGCAACAACAGAGACAAGAGTAGTCGACCATCAATTGGATGTATTAATACTGTTTGGATGTACTTAGTGTCAACCAAGTCTGGCCCCAGGAAGTAAAGTCGGTCCCAGGCTCAGATGCAGCCAGTGGCCAAGAAGATTTCAGGGTACTTCTGAATGCTAGTCAGGGCTGAAAGGGAAATATTTGAATAGGGAGAGGTAGGGATGAGTTATAGTGATGGAGCTAAAAGACATTTCCTATCATTGTTTTAGCACTTCATTTTTAATTGTCTTCTTGTGGCCTGAGGAAATGCAGGTTACATATGTGAGTACAGAATTAATCTCAGCTGACTGGCACCCCACTCCAGTACTCTTGTCTGGAAAATCCCATGGATGTAGGAGCCTGGTAGGCTGCAGTACATTGATTGGGTCGCTAAGAGTTGGACACGACTGAGTGACTTCACTTTCAATTTTCACTTTCATGCATTGGAGAAGGAAATGACAACCCACTCCAGTATTCTTGCCTGGAGAATCCCAGGGACAGGGGAGCCTGTTGGGCTGCCATCTATGGGGTCGCACAGTCAGACACGACTGAAGTGACTTAGCAGCAGTAACAGCAGAAGATCTGTTAGAATTATGTGCTTATTTCAGGGACACCTGGAGCCAAGGTGCTGATCCTGGATAACCAGGATGAATTCAACTAGCTAGTGATAGATATTCTTGTGCCAGGGTCTGAGAGAGACATGGTGGGCAGTCTGTGTCAGTTTATTAATGCTGGTCATATGAAAAAAAAGTAAAAAAAAAAAAACAGCTTCCCTGGTGGCTCAGAGGTTAAGAATTCACCTGCCAATGCAGGACACCTGGGTTCAATCCCTGATTCGGGAAGGTATCACATCCCATGGAGCAACTAAGCCCATGAACCTCAACTTTTGAGCCTCTGCTTTAGAGCCTGGGGGCCAAAAAAAGAATCCACCACAATGAGAAGCCCACTTACTACAAGTAGAGAGTAGATCCCACTTGCTGCAACTAGAGGAAAGCCCACATGGCAATGAAGACCCACAGCCAAAAATAAATAAAATTATTTTTTTTAATGATACTGATGTGATATTACACGTCTAATATCATATATGAAACGAGTCGCCAGTCCAGGTTCAATGCACGATACTGGATGCTTGGGGCTGCTGCACTGGGACGCCCCAGAGGGATGGTATGGGGAGGGAGGAGGGTTCAGGACGGGGAACACATGTATGCCTGTGGCGGATTCATTTCGATATATGGCAGAACCAATACAATATTGTAAAGTTTAAAAATAAAATAAAATTAAAAAAAAATGATACTGATAGATGATTTGCACCCAGGTTCTATAATTGTAGCCAAACAGGACCCTATGTGACCTTACAGGGACTCAGTTCAGTTCAGTCCCTCAGTCGTGGCCGACTCTTTGCAGCCCCATGAATGGCAGCACGCCAGGCCTCCTTGTCCAACACCAACTCCCGGAGTTCACTCAGACTCATGTTTGTAGAGTCAGTGATGCCATCCAGCCATCTCATCCTCTGTTGTCCTCTTCTCCTCCTGCCTCCAATCCCTCCCAGCATCAGAATATTTTCCAATGAGTCAACTCTTCATATGAGGTGGCAAAAGTACTGGAGTTTCAGCTTTAGCATCATTCCTTCCAAAGAAATCCCAGGGCCGATATCCTTCAGAATGGACTGGCTGGATCTCCATGCAGTCCAAGGGACTCTCAAGAGGGACCCAAGGTGACTTTTTATACAAGGTATAAAAGATTGGCATGAGTATTAGTTTGAATAGGGAAATGGGAACTCTTTCTCTGAGCTCAGGAAGAAAGAATAAAAACAATGATTAAGGTTGCAAAGGAGAGAATAAATACCCTGGTGACCCACATGTAAAACAGACTGTAAACAAAAGAGTGAGATTTGAGGTTAATGGAGGGTCATCTGGCCCAGGCCACCATGTGTCACAAGGCCGAGAGGCCTTGTGGTATTGTCTCCAATACCTCTGTTCAAAGGCATCAATTCTTTGGCGCTCAGCATTCTTCACAGTCCAACTCTCATATCCATACATGACTATTGGAAAAACCATAGCCTTGACTAGACAGACCTTTGTTGCAAACTAATGTCTCTGCTTTTCAATATGCTATCTAGGTTGGTCTTAACTTTCCTTCCAAGGAGTAAGCGTCTTTTAATTTCATGGCTGCAGTCACAATCTGCAGTGATTTTGGAGCCCCCAAAAATAAAGTCAGACACTGTTTCCAATGTTTCCCCATCTATTTCCCATGAAGTGATGGGACCAGATGCCATGATCTTCATTTTCTGAATGTTGAGTTTTAAGCCAACTTTTTCACTCTCTCCTTTCACCTTCATCAAGAGGCTTTTTAGTTCTTCTTCACTTTCTGCCATAAGGGTGGTGTCATCTGCATATCTGACGTTATTGATATTTCTTCTGGCAATCTTGATTCCGGCTTGTGCTTCTTCCAGCCCAGCATTTCTCAGGATGTACTCTGCATGTAAGTTAAATAAGCAGGGTGACAATATGCAGCCTTGACGTACTCCTTTTCCTATTGGGAACCAGTCTATTGTTACATGTCCAGTTCTAACTGTTGCTTCCTGACTGGCATACAAATTTCTCAAGAGGCAGGTCAGGTGGTTTGGTACTCTGATCTCTTACAGAATTTTCCACAGTTTATTGCGATCCACAGAGTCAAAAGCTTTGGCATAGTCAATAAAGCAGAAATAGATGTTTTTCTGGAATTCTCTTGATTTTTCAATGATCCAGCAGATGTTGGAATTTGATCTCTGGTTCCTCTGACTTTTCTAAAACCAGCTTGAACAACTGAAAGTTCACGGTTCACGTATTGCTAAAGCCTATCTTGGGGAATTCTGAACATCACTTTACTAGCATGTGAGATGAGTGCAATTGTGCGATAGTTCGACAATTCTTTGCCATTGATTTTCTTTGGGATTGGAATAAAAACTGACCTTTTCCAGTCCTGTGGCCACTGCTGAGTTTTCCAGATGTGCTGGCAAATTGAGTGCAGCACTTTCACGGCATCATCTTTCAGGATTTGAAATAGCTCAACTGGAATTCCATCACCTCCACTAGCGTTGTTCGTAGTGATGTTTTGTAAGGCCCACTTGACTTCACATTCCAGGATGTCTGGCTCTAGGTCAGTGATAACACCATCGTGATTATCTGGGTCGTGAAGATCTGTTTTGTACAGTTCTTCTGTGTATTCTTGCCACCTCTTCTTAATATCTTCTGCTTCTGTTAGGTCCATACCATTTCTGTCCTTTATCGAGCCCATCTTTGCATGAAAATTTCCCTCAGTATCTCTAATTTCCTTGAAGAGATCTCAAGTCTTTCCCATTCTCTTGTTTTCCTCTGTTTCTTTGCATTGATCGCTGAGGAAGGCTTTCTTATGTCTTTTGCTATTCTTTGGAACTCTGCATTCAGATGCTTACATCTTTCCTTTTCTCCTTTGCTTTTCGCTTCACTTCTTTTCACAGCTATTTGTAAGGCCTCCCCAGACATATCTTTTGCTTTTTTGCATTTCTTTTCCATGGGGATGGTCTTGATCCCTGTCTCCTGTACAATGTCATAAATCTCAGTCCATAGTTCATCAGGCACTCTATCTATCAGATCTAGTCCCTTAAATCTATTTCTCACTTCCACTGTATAATCATAAGGGATTTTATTTAGGTCACACCTGAATGGTCTAGTGGTTTTCCCTACTTTCTTCAATTTCAGTCTGAATTTGGCAATAAGGAGTTCATGATCTGAGCCACAGTCAGCTCCTGGTCTTGTTTTTGTTGACTGTATAGAGCTTCTCTATCTTTGGCTGCAAAGAATATAATCATTCTGATTTCGATGTTGACCATCTGGTGATGTCCATGTGTAGAGTCTTCTCTTGTGGTGTTGGAAGAGGGTGTTTGCTATGACCAGTGCATTTTCTTGGCAAAACTCTATTAGTCTTTGCCCCTGTC
>NW_011480333.1:33889-41690 GCF_000754665.1 Bison bison bison
TCTTTTGTTGACCATGATGGCTATTCCATTTCTTCTGAGGGATTCCTGCCCACAGTAGTAGTTATAATGGTCATCGGAGTTAAATTCACTCATTCCAGTCCATTTTAGTTCACTGATTCCTAGAATGTTGATGTTCACTCTTGCCATCTCTTGTTTGACCACTTCCAATTTGCCTTGATTCATGGACCTGACATTCCAGGTTCCTATGCCATATTGCTCTTTACAGCATTGGGACTTGCTTCTATCACCAGTCACATCCACAACTGGGTATTGTTTTTGCTTTGACTCCATCCCTTCATTCTTTCTGGAGTTATTTCTCCACTAATCTCCAGTAGCATATTGGGCACCTACTGACCTAGGGATTTCCTCTTTCAATATCCTATCATTTTGCCTTTTCATACTGTTCATAGGGTTCTCAAGGCAAGAATACTGAAGTGGTTTGCCATTCCCTTCTCCAGTGGACCACATTCTGTCAGATCTCTCCACCATGACCCTCCAGTCTTGGGTGGACCCATGGGCATGGCTTAGTTTCATTGAGTTAGACAAGGCTGTAGTCCTAGTGTGATTAGATTGACTAGTTTTCTGTGAGTATGGTTTCAGTGTGTCTGCCCTCTGATGCCCTCTTGCAACACCTACAATCTTACTTGGGTTTCTCTTACCTTTGAAGGGACTAGCCTTCCCCCATATTATGTGCTTCAGCATCTCTCCAGAAGTGTCTATTGTATAGATAACAGGATTATGGGCTTTTTATGACTTGTTTTACAGATGAGAAAACCCCCTACCAAATAGAAAATGTTAACTACTGGATAAGCACATAGCCCTAGGCCTTCTGGAGCCTAAGAAGTGATAAATGTAACCTGTGGGTCATCACCTTACTCCTTCCCATCAGCCAGTTGGAAAATAGTGCATGAGCTGATCAGCACAACCTACCCTGGGACCCACCCCTCCCACAACTGACTTTTAAAAATGATTTGCCAAACCCTTAAGATAACTTGGGGCTATATAGGTCATGAGCCATCTGTCTCCTTGAGTGACTTTGCAATAAACATTTCTCTGTTCCAAAATCCAATGTTTTGGTTTGCTTGGCTTCTCCCTGAATCAGACACATGGACTTGATCTCACATTAGGTTTTCTTGGTTTCTTAATTTTCTCTTGGTCAGGGAGACTAATTTTTCCTACCCAGACTTCTCTGGACATTAACGTGGCTCTCCTAAGTTCAGGTCTTGTATGCATCTTGGTAATTCATGATTCAAAATAAAAAGAGCATCCTATGCCCCTGAGGAAGGATCTTGGGAAATGTGTCTCAAAGTCTTGGATCTCACTGCTGTTTATCTGTGCTCATTCTTTCCTCATTTATTGGAATCTCATTTCAACAATTCAGATCAGTTCAGTTTAGTTCAGTCGCTCAGTCATGTCTGACTGTTTGCAACCCCATGGACTGCAGCACACCAGGCCACCCTGTCCAAATCCAATTCCTGGAGTTTACTCAAACTCATATCCATTGAGTCGGTGATGCCATCCAGCCATCTCATCCTCTGTCATCCCTTTCTCTTCCCTCCTTCAAACTTTCCCAGCACCAGGGTTTTTTCAAATGAGTCAGTTCTTCACATCAGGTGGTCAAAGTATTGGAGTTTCAGCTTCAACATCAGTCCTTCCAGTGAACACTCAAGACTGATCTCCTTTAGGATGGACTGGTTGGATCTCTTTGCAGTCCAAGGGACTCTCAAGAGTCTTCTCCAACACCACAGTTCAAACACATGAATTATTCAGTGTGCAGCTGTCTATATAGTCCAACTTTCACATCCACACGTGACTACTGGAAAAACCGTAGCCTTGACTAGACGGGCCTTTGTTGACAAAGTAATGTCTCTGCTTTTTAATATGCTGTCTAGGTTGGCCATAACTTTCCTTCCAAGAGTAAGCATCTTTTAATTTCATGGCTGCAGTCACCATCTGCAGTGATTTTGGAGCCCCCAAAAAGTAAAGTCTGCCACTGTTTCCACTGCTTACCCATCTATTTCCTGTGAAGTGAGGGGGTCGGAGGACATGATCTTAGTTTTCTGAATGTTGAGCTTTAAGCCAACTTTTTCACTCTCCTCTTTCACTTTCATCAAGAAGCTCTTTAGGTCTTCTTCACTTTCTGCCATAAGGATGGTGTCATCTGCATATCTCAGGTTATTGATATTTCTCCTGACAACCTTGATTCCAGCTTGTGCTTCATCCAGCCCAGTGTTTCTCATGATGTACCCTGAATATAAATTAAATAACTCAGCACTGTGTAAGTTTTATGCTATAAAACTTTATATAGTTTTATAGCATATAACTAGTTTTATGCTAGTTTTATATTCACTCTGGAATATGATACAGTGAAAAGTCTATACACATTGTCAGCTCCTGTCTCAAGCAAATCTTATGCCTAGCTGGATGAGGTCAGATGAGCAGCTGATAGCCTTGAATACATGATTTTCAGTCCTCCGCTTCTTCCTTTCTCCTCATTCCCCTCAGAGTGGAATTCCCTCATATTTTCCCCTCACGTTCTCTCTTCAAAACCTTCTGTGGATTGTTCCTAGTTGTTTTTTTCAGTCACTCAGTCGTGTCCGACTCTTTGCCACCCCATGGACTGCAGCATCCCAGGCTTCCCTGTCCTTCAGCAACTCCCAGAGTTTGCTCAAAATCATGTCCATCAAGTTGGTGATGCCACTCAGCCATCTCGTCCTCTGCCATCAGTTTCTTCTCCAGCCTTCGAACTTTCCTAGCATCAGGTCTTTTCCAATGAGTTGGTTCTTCACGTCAGGTGGCCAAAGTATTGGAGCTTCATCTGCAGCATCAGTACCTCCAATGGATATTCAGAACTGATTTCCTTTAGGACTGACTGATTTGATTTCCTTGCAGTCCAAGGGACTCTCAAGAGTCTTCTTCAACACCACAATTCAAAGGCATCAATTCTTTGGCACTCAGCCTCTCTATGGCCTAACTCTTACATCCACATGTGACTACTGGAAAAACCATGGCTTTGGATAGATGAACCTTAGTCTGCAAAGTAATGTATCTGCTTTCTAATATGCTGTCTATGATTGTCATGGCTTTTCTACCAAGGATCAAACATTTTTTAATTTCATGGTTGTAGTCACCATCTTCAGTGATTTTGGAGCCCAAGAAAATAAAGTCTGCCACCGTTTCCATCGTTTCCCCATCCATTTGCCATGAAGTGATGGGGTCGGATGCCATGATCTTAGTTTTCTGAATGTTGAGTTTTAAGCCAACTTTTCAGTTTCCTCTTTCACTTTCATCAAGAGGCTTTTCAGTTCTACTTCACTTTCTGCCATAAGGGTGTTGTCATCTGCATATCTGAGGTTATTGATATTTTTCCCGGAAGTCTTGATTCCAGCTTGTGCTTCATCCAGCCCAACATTTCACGTGATGTACTCTGCATAGAAGTTAAATAAGCAGGGTGACAATATAGCTTTGATGTACTCTCACCCGAATCTTGAAGTAGTCAGTTGTTTCATGTCCAATTCTAACTGTTCCTGAAAACCTTCCTAATTCTCCCCTACCCTGTCCCTACTAAGTAAAACTCATTTCCAATCATTTACATAGCAAGAGCGTGTCTTCACAAAACTGCTATGACACATCACACCCTATTATATCATATTTTTTCTCCTGATAGACAAAAATTTGTGAAAACAGCAATTCTTTTTATTCATTTGCATGATTCCACCAACGTTTAGCAAGTCTCTTATAGAAGTATGTATTCATTAAATTAATGATCAAAGAAACTAATAAATTAAGAAATAGCTCTTTTGAGAGAAAAGAGTTCCTTCACATTGAAGAGTTACTGAGTGTTCATTGACTGGTAAGAATCTCCCAGGTGTATTTGCGTTTCAACTGTAGTAGGCAAATAAAACTTCAAGCTTAAGTCATGGTATTTAAATCGTGCCTTATCAGATATTTCCAGTGTGTAGGTGAGTCAAGTGAGCAAGTGCTTGCATATATTCTTAATCTGGGGCCTCTTGGGAAACCTGTGTGCAGGTCAGACAGCAACAGTTACAACTCAACATGGAACAACAGACTGGTTCCAAATAGGTAAAGGAGTATGTCAAGGCTGTATATTGTCACCCTGCTTATTTAACTTCTATGCAGAGTACATCATGAGAAACTCTGGGCTGGAAGAAGCACAAGCTGGAATCAAGATTGCTGGGAGAAAGAACAATAACCTCAGATATGCAGATGACACCACCCTTATGGCAGAAAGTGAAGAACTAAAGAGCCTCTTGATGAAAATGAAACAGGAGAGTGAAAAAGTTGGCTTAAAGCTCAACATTCAGAAAACTAAGATCATGGCATCCAGTCCCATCACTTCATAGCAAATAGATGGGGAAACAGTGCCTGACTTTATTTTTCTAGGCTCCAAAGTCAGTGCAGATGGTGATTTCAGCCATGAAATTAAAAGATACTTACTCCTTGTCAGGAAAGTTATGACCAACCTAGACAGCATATTCAAAAGCAGAGACATTACTTTGTCAACAAAGGTCCATCTAGTCAAGGCTATGGTTTTTCCAGTAGTCATGTATGGATGTGAGAGTTGGACTATAAAGAAAGCTGAGTGCCAAAAAATTGACACTTTTGAACTGTGGTGTTGGAGGAGACTCTTGAGAGTCCCTTGAACTGCAAGGAGATCCAACCAGTCTATCCTAAAGGAGATCAGTCCTGGATATTCATTGAAGGACTGATGTTGAAGCTGAAACTCCAGTACTTTGGCCACCTGATGTAAAGAGCCAACTCATTTGAAAAGACCCTGATGCTGGGAAAGATTGAGGGCAGGAGGAGAAGGGGAAAACAGAAGATGAGATGATTGGATGACATCACCAACCCAATGGACATGGGTTTGGGTGGATTCCAGGAGTTGGTAATGGACAGGCAGGCCTGGCGTACAAAGGGGTCGCAAAGAGTCGGACATGATAGAGTGACTGAACTGAACTGAATTTAAGCTGGGGCACCAAGAACTTTCACAGAGATGCCAAATAATGTGGGTAATAATGTTGGTGATTATGACTGTGAATACACGTTCGGACCTGGATAGATCAGTGACTATTAATCTGGTTTAAATTGGAGTCTCTTCTGCCTCTGATAGAATCTCAGTCTCATTTCTCTTGAGTCATTCAGCAGGGAGCTAATTTGGCCTTGGTCAGCCTACAGCTTTGCCACCAAATGGTCACAAGTCCACACATCATAGGGCTTTTGTGAGACCTTCATTTCCTTATTTGTAAAATAAAGTTTTATATAATCTCTGGAGTGCCCTTTAGCTATATGTTTTATCTGATCATGTCTAAATGAATTACCCATATTCACTTGACTAGAAAGGCAAGTTGGAGAAGGCAATGGCACCCCACTCCAGTACTCTTGCCTGGAAAATCCCATGGATGGAAGAGCCTGGTAGGCTGCAGTCCATGGGGTCATGAAGAGTCGGACAAGACTGAGCGACTTCACTTTCACTTTTCACCTTCATGCATTGGAGAAGGAAATGGCAACCCACTCCAGCGTTCTTGCCTAGAGAATCCCAGGGATGGTGGAGCCTGGTGGGCTGCCGTCTATGGGGTCGCACAGAGTCGGACACGACTGAAGTGACTTAGCAGCAGCAGCAGCAGCAGAAAGGCAAGAATTTTGTGTGAAATCAGTGAGATAACAATCTTTCATTCAGTTGACAAATGAAAGAAAGTAGCTGTGGCATGAAGAATTAACAGGTCACTTTTGACAGGAAAAAAAAAGAACATGTAATTATAACATATTTTCGGTTTTCAGCTTATTTAGCATAAAATATATTATACCCAATTTGTTTCTCTTTGGAATCAACTTTACTAATTGAAACCATCCAATTGTCTGATTGTTTATATGGCTGGGAAAGAGACAACCTGGCAAATTAATAGCCATCGCTAAGTCTATGATGTACTCAGGTGGCCATTTATTTCCACCTCTGCAGAGGATGGAAATAAGGGTATATGTGTAGGTCAGCTGAATATTCACCCAAGCAGACTCATTAATGTTTGAAAATTTAGTCCATGGACATAGAGTGTCATGAGAAAAAGCTAAGGAATTGTCCAAAATTCCTACAAAAAATATTTATTTCAGACATTTCTAGTCTGGATCTAGCTATGTTGTCAAGTACAGAATCTTGGTCTTAGGGACAATTGGATTGATAGTTTCGACTTGAACCAAAGAATATCACAGGACAATGATGTCTAAAAGCTTCCCAAAACTCACCAAAGGGTAATACATGAAAGAGTTTATGATTTTATTATTTATTTATGATTTTATCACTAGATATATCCTTTGGCCACCTGATGCATGGAGCCAACTAATTGGAAAATATAGAGGCAGGAGGATAAGGGTATGACAGAGGATAAGATGACTGGATGACATCACTGACTCAATAGACATGCATTTGAGGAAACTCTAGGAAATACTGAAGAACAGGGAAGCCCAGAATGCTACAGTCCTTGGAATTGCAAGAGTCAGACATGACGGAAGGACTAAACAACAAATGTAGTTTCTATAGATAATGAAACACACATGACCTCATTCATTCAGGCACCCTGAAGAATATATACATTTTTGTGTGGGGGCATATGCTAGCTTTGAGCTTGCTTGGTGGATATGGAAATGGGTAAGGGAGGGGTGGCTAAAATTTGAATATTTCATGGCATGTGGTTAAGTTGCCTTAAGAATGATAATCCATATTTCCTTACTCCATATAACACATTTGAATAGGAACTTTCACCTATAGCCTGATTTTAAAGGGTTAAATGTGTGTGTGTGTGTGTGTGTGTGTGTGTGTGTGTGTGTGTGTGGTTGTATTACTGGTCAACTCCTCTTTAAATGAATGTACTCTCTCTTTAGATAAAGCAATAATTTAATCATATTTCTGTACAATATAACAGGTTATATTTTTCAAAAGTGGCTGGATATTTTCTGGTCCTCATATTTTCCACTCACATATAGTTTTACTCTCAGAATGGGCAACCCTAATTTCTTTCTATTGCAAGTATATTAATTTTTGGAGGAGATGATTTCTGGAGGTGCAAATGAGGAGCCTTAATGATATCCCTCGGGGTTTTCCAGATGGCAGAGTGGTTAAAAAAAAAAAATCCATCTGCTTTTGCAAGAGATGCAAGAGATAGGAGTTCTATCCGTGGGTAGGAAAGTACCCTGAAGTAGGAAATGGCAACCCATTCAGTATTCTTGCCAGGAAAATTCTGTTGGCTAAAAAATATGGTCAAAACCTTAAAGCAGAGAGTTATTTTATTTGGTGGGAATGTTTAGGACTCTGAACCCAGGAGACAGAACCTCAGTACCCCTGAGAAAACTACTCCAAGGAGGCAGGAGAGGAGGTCAAGCTACATAGAAGTTTGCAATAAATGGAGTAGGCAGTCTGAACATCAAAGATCAGGTATCAAGTTTAAAAAGTGTAGCATTCTGTGTGTGGGAAGATGCAAGCTTTCTGGAGTCACCAAATTCATTCCTTTCATATGCACCTCAAAATTCTCCAAGTCAGGTTTCAACAGTATGTGAACTGTGAGCTTCCAGATGTTCAAGATGGATTTAGAAAACAAAGAGTAACCAGAGATCAACTTGTAAACAATTATTGGATAATACAAAAAGCAAGAAAGTTATAGGAAAACATCTTCTTTTGCTTTATTGACTATGCCAAAGCCTTTTACTGTGTGGATCACAATAAACTGCAGAAAATTCTGAAAGAGATGGCAATACCAGACCACCTGACCTGCCTCCTGAGAAATCTGTATGC
>NW_011480334.1:0-1330 GCF_000754665.1 Bison bison bison
GTTTTCCTTAAAATATTATTTAATTCTATTAGGTTCTTACCTGTATTTTGATTCACACCCAAAATTCTTTTGAAATTTTCTTTTTTCGCTAAATGCTGTTGGAGAAGATTTTCCTTCATATGATTTTGGAACCTGAATAGAAAGAATAAATATTGCTCCATGGGCACTAGAGATGATAACCAGTCAGGCAATTTTTTTTTTTAAATAAATAAACCAGTCGTCTCAAATACTTGTTGAAATTAGGAAGGGTAAAATTGCAAATAATTAATAATTGATTTTTATCTTGAATACCTGGAACTTGGACAACTGTATTCCATCTGAACCCATTTTGTTCTTGAAATCTATGGTTTTGGATGTTGTCATGAAATTGTTATTAAAAGAGCCTGAGAACCAGAGATATAAATCACATTCTGAGAAAAAGTCAAAGGGGGAAATGAAAAAGTACTTGAACATTTTCCATACACCTCATCAGGAACAAGTAAACATATTGGTAAAGTAAACTTATCTTCAAAATGTGCCCGTGGCCCTGTGACACAGGAAGCCTGCCAAATAACTAAAAATAGACTGCCTCAGAAGCGAAGGGCTGATTCCTACTTCAGCATTCATTTATTTGGAGAGCTTAGATGCATATTTCCTGAAAGGAATGGAAAAACTCTCTAGCTGCCAAATAACTTCTATCATCAATTTCTCACAATTAGCTCCAATTTGCAAAACAAGAATGATAAGAGCAAGAGACTGTGTGTTGGGAATTAGAAAAACAGAAGAGCCCACCATAGAGTTTCTGGAAAAGGGTTTTTTGTGAATACTCTTCAAGGTCCTTTGAAGCAAGTGATGGGAAACAGTGACTGGGAAGGTGACGTCCCTGAGAGTGGCTTTATTTCCAGTTGGGAAAACGAAATGACTTCCACACTGAAGGCAATCTACTTGATTTATTTCATGTGATTTACAGAGAGAAGAGGCATACAGCAAAGGGTTCCCCACGAGTCAGTCCACCAGAAGGATGAGCAGGGTGGAAAAAGCACTAGCTCTTAAAACCAAAAGAGGGTGTGTTCTCAATTCTCAAAACCTTGCATTTCAGTCCTGTTCCTGCCACTTAACCAGAAATAAGATCTGAGGTGGGGCAAAGGGTTTGTTGTACATTTGGACTGTTCCCTCCTATCTTGAGAGCCTAGAGATGGAGTGTCCAGAAGGAAGCAAGTTTAGATCAGTTGGAGCCAGGAAGGAGGGGAGCCTGGCATTTCACTGTAAAGCCGGGAGTCTGTTTAGGCAGGTGACTCACTGAAGTGCCCCTGTGCTCCTCAGCTGGGAGTAAGAACTGGAGAGTGGTGAA
>NW_011480334.1:1430-2026 GCF_000754665.1 Bison bison bison
TTGATAATTTGTTATTCACAACCCTTGGGCCAGACACGTTTCAGGATTCAGGCATGTGGGGGATACTGAAAAGGATTACCCAGTGTGTATACTGGATATTACCACAGCATTCCCAGCAGAGCCTGGAGCTGCCTCCTGCAGTCAAAGGTTTCAATATTTCTATAGTGAAAGTATCAATATTCACACTAAGTGAAAATACAAATTAAAAATAATAGGTTGTTAAACCTGAGTCATGACCATGTTTTACTGCCAAAGGATCTTGGATACAACTGGGGAAAGACTTGGTTTTCAGAATTTGGGGAATTTTACAGTTGCAGATAAGAGATAGTGGAATTACACCCTTGGAAAAAAGAATGAATTCTCTTCTAAGTGTTTTGCCTAAAATCAGTTGTCCTTCTTGTTTTTCTAAATTCAAAGGACTGACTGACCTTGATTTGATGGCCACGCCTCTGCCTGACTCATCACCTTGACTCCTTTTTCCTGTCCTTCCCACATCACCGGTTTTTTTCCTGCCTTCAGTCCATTCTTGCCCGGCCTCCACCTCCAGTGTCGGTGCTTGTCTCCGCAAGCCTCGGCCCACTCATCCTCTGAGTGGT
>NW_011480334.1:4783-6528 GCF_000754665.1 Bison bison bison
AACTGTATAATTATTCTGTGGGGAGAACATTTGAGGCCGATCTTAGGATTTCTCCTACGTGTCTCAAGTTGGTGTTCTACTATGAGGAAGAACTTCCTCTTCTCTCTATTAATATATTTATATCAGTGAGGCCTTAGAGATTCCCATTTTTGCTTGGGTATAATCATGATTTATTTTCATGCTCAATTCATCCTGTATTTGGCCAGTGGAATCCTCTTCAAGGCACCTTCTGTACTTTTTGACATTCCCAATCATTCATTGAGCACTTACTTTCTGACAAGATATTTGTAGCCCATCTTATATCTTTCCTGGCTTAGCCTTGGAATCAGCCATTTCTCCAAGGAGTCCTGGTTAGTTTTCCTCACAACACAGACAGTGCTAATCTATCTGTCGAGATACATCTGTATATCTAACTATAGGCATAGATATATTGATATATCTGTAGAGAAATAGAGAACCAGATGGGTCACCAGATCCCACATTCAGCCCATAGATAGTTCTGTAAGCACTATCTTTTCATATATTGAAAATATTCATATATTGAAAATATTTTCATATTCATATATTGAAAATATTCATACATTTTCATACCAGTTGCTCTAATTGCTCCAATTTCAATACAACCCTGTAGAACCCATTCTAGCTTTTTCCCTTTTCATAACCCAAAGGGTTAGAGAAAATAAAAATCTGGTGCGATTTTTTTTTTGGTCAAGGTTGCAGATATGGGAAGGTCTGAGTTCTTAGCACCATCAGGATCATCTGGAAAAGGGTGATAAGATAGACCCTTTGTGTTAAATGCAAACTGTATGACGTGCTCGACAGTGTACCAAGAACAGAGTTATTTGAAGAAAGGCCAAATTTTGCAAACTGGTATAGGTTTTCTTCCAAAACAAATGATTGCCTTTGGCATGTTTCATAGAAGGTTGCTTCTCAAATGCACGTTTAAGCAGGTTAGTCTTGTTTCTTGACAAGCAATTACAAGAAAAATATATTTGTAAGGCAGTTCTGAGGTTGTTTCTTAGAGCCCTACCCTACTATGTGTGCTTATTAATCATACATTTTCTCGAGCACTTAACATTGTGGATATACTTTATCAGCCTACTTAGAGACCAAAAAAACATGCTAAATACTAGATTACTGTCCCCCACTTTACAGATCAGGAAATTGAGGTTCAAATGATTTTTGTAACATGCATTTTGCCAGAGATAGTGGTTGAGGCAGGACTTGATCCTAGGCAGTGGCTCCACTGGCCCCATGCTTATCCATCACATTCAAACTGCCCACCATAAACTTTGGAGAATTATGTCATCTGAACAACAACATTCTGCATAATGATAACAGATTGGCTTCATTACCAAAAGGAAAGAATTATCTAGGGGATTTCAAACAAAACCATTTTCCCTGATCCCTTAAGATTATTCTTTCTGGCATACAGGGTATTGAGTCTTAGGGTAGAGGTGAAGGCAGGGCGGGAGGCGGGGGCAGAAGGAAAGTGGGAAAGTTCATGAACCAGCTCTGCCCTTCATTTTGCCTATTTGGAGTTACTGGATTCAATCACTGGGCAGTATTTATTTGAATGAAATGTATTCCTTATGAAAACTGCTTCCAAATCCGGAGAGATGGTCTGTGCTCCCTGTCCACGCACAGCACCACACCCCTGTGTCACCTGAGAGCAGCTGACTGGAACACCTGATGCAGCTGCCACCTCCCCACCTCTTCCCTCAGACCTCCTCTCCTCACAGTAG
>NW_011480334.1:6628-7785 GCF_000754665.1 Bison bison bison
TAGCAGGAAAGGAGACATCAAAGTCTGTTTGGAGGCAGGTTTTAGATAAGGCCATTTCATGTTGCTATTCTAAGTTAATATTGCTAGAATTATTCTCATAATAGCAAGTTGCCATTTAAATCTTGGTTTTAAGCAAATACTTAAGAGTGCCTTCAGGTGACTCAGGTTGACTGGTTATTGTTAGGACACAAGAATAACCAAGCCATGACTGTGGGTTTGCTTTTTACATTGGCCAGGGCACTGAGTTGCCATCCATAGAGGAAGACAACCCTGCCAACCCCAGTGGTTGTGCATCTCCGAGTGCAGTGAGGTGAGGGCGATACGTCTTATATTGAATGAGATGGAGATGTAGTCAAAGAAAACCAAGGCTGACTATTGAGGATTCTTTGCATACATTATCTCATTATTCCCAGCTTATGCAAATGATCAGTGTCCAAAGAGATTTAAAAATCCACTCATCAGCTTAACTGACTCAAGAACAAGCGAGATAAAAACATATTTTCAGGTTAAATTTTTGGTCTGTTTTTCTAGAAAAAGCATTCTACATATCAGGAATATGCAATTCACCAGTGATTAGATAGATGAGATAGATATAAATAGATATACTTTTTATTTTGGAACTAAAGTGGTACAAAGAATTCCCACTTCTCTTTGCCCAGTCTACATTCACATTTACCCAACTGTCCCGTTAATAATCCTTGATATAGATATATATCTGTAGAGAAATAGAAAACCAGATGGGTCACCAAATGGGTCACCAAATCCCACATTCAGCCCATAGATATTTCTGTAAGCACTATCTTTTCATATATTGAAAATCACATTTTCATACCAGTTGCTCTAATTGCTCCAATTTCAATATTACCCTGTAGAGCCCATTCTAGTGGATCCAATCCAGGCAGCCATATTGTCTTTAGATGTCATGTCCCATCAGCCTCCTTCAGTCTGGCTACAGGCCAGTTATTTTTGAGAATGTCCCTCAGTTTGAGTTGGTTCTCGGTGTCCTCATAATTAGACACAGGCTATGCGTTTTGCGTAGGAATGTTCCAAGCGGCGCTGTGTTCTTCTCACCGTGTTCCCTCCTGTAGTGCGTGATGTGGCTTATCGCGTTGCCTCAGACGGCACACTGTGCCAGTTGGTTCCATCATGATCCCCCC
>NW_011480334.1:10653-11876 GCF_000754665.1 Bison bison bison
GGTACTTCTTAATCTATGTCATCTATTTCTCTCCTCCTCCTCAGTCATTAAGCACTTAAAATGTTACTTGGTTGGAGTATTTTTAATATGTGACATATTTACATAGCTTAAAAATTAAAATGATAGGAACCTCCCTGGTGGTCCGGTGGTTGAGACTCTGCGCTGCCAGTGCATGGAGCGTGGGTTTGATCCATGGTCGGGGGCTGGAGTCGCGCATGCCTCACAGACAAAAAAAGAAAAGAAAAATTTAAAGGACAGAAAAACATACACAGTGAAAAGTGATTTCCTTACCTCAATATTTTTATTAGTTTTTGGACTGTAACCATCCTCTGTTCATGGAATTCTCCAGGCAAAAATACTATTGGAGTGGGTTGCCATTTCCTACTCCAATTAGTAAATACACTTTTTCTTTTAGAACACTTTTAAAGAAGAGTTGCAAAGATAGTACACAGAGTTCCAGCATACCCTTCACCCAACTGTACATAACCCTGGTAACTAGTCAAAAATAAGAAATGAACATTAGTAGAACACCATTAACTAAACTGCAGACTACTGGGATGACACCAGTCTTCCCACTAAGCTCCTTTTTCTTTTCCAGGATCCAGTCCAGGCTATCACATTGCTTTTAGCACTTTATTTTTAACTGTACTTCAAAAGCATGTTGGTTTCTATAGTGTCCTTCAAAATGTAAAGAGCATTCCTCATGGAGAATTTTTCAGCTTTTTCATAGCACATCCCCACTTATTTACCCTTACACACTGGTAAACATTGGATTATTCTATTTTCTACTCTGTTTTACATACAGATAGTTTGATGTGCTCTGAGCAAAACATTAAACCAAGGATCGGGAGCTTATGATGATCACACTGGCTGTCACCAACAGCTTGGAAACCTCAAATCTTTATCAATCGTTTGAACTCTGCTCCTCCGTTTTCTCATGTGATTCTCTGTAGCTCATCTTTCAGGCCCGTCCACTGTTTCTTGTTGTTCAATTGCTCAGTCATGTCTGACTCTTTGCGACCCCATGGACTGCAGCACACCAGGCTTCCCTGTCCATCACCGACTCACGGAACTTGCTCAAACCCATGTCCATCGAGTCGATGCCATCCAACCATCTCATCCTCTGTCGTCCCCTTTTTCCCCTGCCCTCAGTCTCTCTCAGCATCAGGGTCTTTTCTGATGAGTCAGCTCTTCGCATCAGGTGGCCAAAGTATTGGAGCTTC
>NW_011480335.1:0-287 GCF_000754665.1 Bison bison bison
TCAGTTTGTCAGCATGAGGCACAGCCCCGGGCACATAGTTGGCCATGGGCTCATGGGTCAGTCACCTCAAATTGCTCTTTCTCATCCAGCCTGTGCTGCTTGCTCAAATCTTAGGAGTTATTTCCCTTCATAACGAATTTTAGACCAGAGTGGAGTGTGCATGGGTCCACAGGCCAGGGCAGCAGTATGATTTTCCTGGACACGATGCAACAGTGCCCATAGTTCACGTTAACCAGGCCGTCAGTCAGGTAAACAGTCTCCATGTCTCACCTGCTCTCAGTGGCCCT
>NW_011480335.1:1934-2796 GCF_000754665.1 Bison bison bison
AATTCTAAAGAGTTGGGCAAAGCACCAAAGTAGATGGTTTGATTGCTTTGATGTGAAGAGACAAGCCGGACAAGCACATTCCTCTCATGTCTGTTCAGGAGATGTCACCACAGGTGGCCAGTGATTTGTCAGATATATGGTAAAATAAAGAGCCATTTGGAAATTCACAACTGAAGCAGTCATTTGCATCTTGATAATGTTTCTAAATTTTTTCCGTGGTCTAAAAAATGCTCATTTACCCATTAAAATGGAGGTGTGTTCTCTTTATCTCAAATCTGACTGTTTAGGATCGTGGTTCCATACTAAATAAATAAAAAGTAAACAATAAACTCCTCTTAATAGTTTTATTCCATATTGATGTTTTACTGGGTGCTGTTCTTATATATGCATGAAAAGAAGGGAGTGGAATTCTTAATTCATCCTTGTCCCAAAAAGGATAACAGTATTGGAAAAACCAAACCCTAGAGTGAGTTGTTTAACATATCAGTAAGTTCAGGCTTAGGCAGAATCACTTGGATTAGATGTCACTGTGCCTGCTCTAACTTGAATTTCTCTCTTACTTTCTACACAGGACGGAATAAGAATATGAGATTGAGTGGGCGACCGTATCGGCACATTGGTGTCCTTGGGACATCGAAACTATACGTGATTAGGAACCAGATCTTTACTTTCACGCCCCAGGTGAGAAGAGCAGGCCAGTAGCAAAGCAACAAGCATTTGTTTATTAAGCTCTCTTTTTCTGTTTGGCGAGCTACTTTGAATGCAGCAGGATGTGCATGCAAGTGTTCAAATACAGACAAAAGATGACATCCAAGACCTAACACAGTCCTTTACTCGTGGTTGGTGCTCAGTAAATGCTGCT
>NW_011480335.1:6524-8166 GCF_000754665.1 Bison bison bison
CTCTTTAGTTCCTCTTCGCTTTCTGCCATAAGGGTGGTGTCATCTGCATACCTGAGGTTATTGGTATTTCTCCTGGCAATCTTGATTCCAGCTTGTGCTTCATCCAGCCCAGCATGTCACATGATGTACTCTGTATATAAGTTAAATAAGAAGGGTGACGATATACAGCCTTGACGTACTCCTTTCCCAATTTGGAACCAGTCCACTGTTCCATGTCCAGTTATAACTGTTGCTTCTTGCCCTGTATACTGGTTTCTCAGGAGACAGGTAAGGTGGTCTGGTATTCCTATCTCTTAAGAGTTTTCTACAGTTTGTTGTGATCCGCACAGTCAAAGACTTTAGCATAATCAGTGAAGCAGAAGTACATGTTTTTCTGGAATTCTCTTGCTTTTTCTGTGATCCAACAGATATTGGCAATTTGATCTCTGGTTCCTCTGCCTTTTCTAAATCCAGCTTGAACATGGGGAAGTTCTCAGTTCAAATACTGTTGAAGCCTAGCTTGAAGGATTTTGAGAATGACCTTGCTAGCATGTGAAATGAGCACAGCTGTGTGGTAGTTTGAACATTTTTAGCATTGCCCTTCTTTGGTATTGGAATAAAAACTGACCTTTTCCAGTCCTGTGGCCACTGCTGAGTTTTCTAAATTTACTGGCATATTGAGTACAGCACTTTCACAGCATCATCATTTAGGATTTGAAATAGCTCAGCTAGAGTTCTATCACCTCCACTAGTTTTGTTCGTAGTGATGCTTCCTAAGGCCCACTTGACTTCACACTCCAGGATGTCTGATCCTAGGTGAGTGACCACACCATCATTGTTATCCAGGTCATTAAGACCTTTTTTGTACAGTTCTATGTATTCATGTCACCTCTTCTTAATCTCTTCTGCTTCTGTTAGGTCCTTACTGTTTCTTCCCTTTATTGTGCTTATCATTGCATGAAATGTTCTCTTGGTATCTCTGATTTTCTTGAAGAGATCTCTAGTCTTTCCCATTCTATTGTTTTCCTCTATTTCTTTGCACTGGAGACCCCAGTTCTATTTTCCATTCCTGGATTGGGAAGATCCACTGGAGAAGGGATAGGCTACCCACCTACTCCAGTATTCTTGGGCTTCCCTTGTGGCTCAGCTGGTAAAGAATCCGCCTGCAATATGGGAGACCTGGGTTTGTTCCCTGAGTTGGGAAGATCCCCTGGAGTAAGGAAAGGCTACCCACTCCAATATTCTGGCTGAGAGAATTCCATGGTCTGTATAGTCCATGGGATCCCAAAGAGTTGGACAGGACTGAGAGACTTGCACTTTTACCTTTACTCGATTAGAAGGCTTTTCTCACTCTGAGGCAGCACTTATTGCCTTCTTGAGGTTCAGAAACGTGTGAAATCATTTGCATTGCCTGCTTCTGTTTACTCTTCTCCAACTAAGCCATTTGAACCAGTCATAATCTGACCCTGGTAGCTCTGAGGCAGCCTATAGTTTTCTGCCTCCAGATCTAACATTTTAAGAATAATGTTAGAGAGCCACATAGTGCTGGCTCTCTTTCTGTAGGGTAGACATCCCAGGCTTGGGAAGCAAGAACTTGGAGACTGCTGCCTTTGTAGAAGAACCCCATACTGCCAAACCCTGTTCCCAGAGGTTCTGTGGAACT
>NW_011480335.1:11902-12871 GCF_000754665.1 Bison bison bison
AAGGCTATGGTTTTTCCAGTGGTCATGTATGGATGTGATAGTTGGACCATAAAGAAAGCTGAGCACCAAAGAACAGATGCTTTTGAACTGTGGTGTTGTAGAAGACTCTTGAGAGTCCCTTGGACTGCAAGGAGATCCAACCAGTCCATCCTAAAGGAGATCAGTCTTGGGTGTTCATTGGAAGGACTGATGTTGAAGCTGAAACTCCAATACTTTGGCCACCTGATGCCAAGAGCTGACTCATTTGAAAAGACCCTGATGCTGGGAAAGATTGAGGGTAGGAGGAGAAGGGATGACAGAGGATGAGATGTTTGGATGGCATCACCGACTCAATGGACATGAGTTTGAGTGGACTCAAACTCATGGTGGACAGGGAGGCCTGACGTGCTGCGGTTCATGGGGTTGCAAAGAGTCGGATATGACTGAGCGACTGGACTGATCTCCTGTCTTTGATGCATCAAGTTTATTCAGTATCTGTGACCTTTCTCTTATGCAGGTGAGGAATTCACCTGTCTTAAATCACCCCTCCTCTACTTCACTTCCTCTAACCTGTCCATGCAGTTATATTAAGGTTTAGTTAAATCAGTATTCACTATTACTGTCTTTGTATGTGTGTAAATGTTATTCCCAACTCAGTATTATAGTATACTACATTATCATTTTTGCTTTTCATTTTTTTCTAAAAATAACAGTTGCCCTTGTAATTAGCTTCACTTCCCTCCAGTGGCCACGCAATAGAAACTTGCACAAGGTCAACCATATATATGAAACTCATGGTCTCACTACTTAGAGTCCAAAAGTCTCCTCCTGTCTGACTGATTGCTCTCTAGGCCTTTTGCATACCTGGCATCCTGGGACTCTTCTTTATTATAATCCTTGGAATCTCCTTTGCTTATCTCTTCAGTTGGGTTCCCTGTTTCTTGATTCTGGCGTATTCTCCCTTCTCAATTTATTCCTTTGGTGGAATAC
>NW_011480336.1:0-671 GCF_000754665.1 Bison bison bison
AAACATATCTGATAATAGTGAGCAGGATAAAGGCCAAGAGGGAAGACAAGGAGATGGTTTTAAAAATGATTGTCATAGCTTATGCACAAAGTCATGCAGACCG
This sequence comes from Bison bison bison, assembly GCF_000754665.1. NCBI lineage: Eukaryota > Metazoa > Chordata > Mammalia > Artiodactyla > Bovidae > Bison > Bison bison. The sequence continues at coordinate 104 of NW_011480336.1, forward strand.
GTACCAGTGTTTTAAGAGTGTAAAAGGGAATGATAAGAAAGATGAAAAGGAAATCCAGTGATGGCAGTGACAGCATTTAGCTAATGATCGTTAGTGTTGTGGGTAAGAAGGAAAGGGAGGATGGGAAGTAAAAAGTTCTCATGGTTTTAAACCAAGAGGTACTGAAAGATAGTGAAAGCATTAAAAGAAATATGAAATATAAGAACATTTGCACTAGGAAATTGTAATATGTTTACTTTTTAAATATTTTAATAATGTACATATGGTGAAACGCACTCATTTGGAGTGCCTAATAGACTCATGAAGTGAATACCCCTACATAACCAATGATTAGATCAACATAAAATAAAATATTACCAGCACCCCAGAAACCTTTTTAATACTCTCTCAGTTATTAACCCTCCCCCAAGTGACCACAATTCTGAACTATCTCACTGTAGAATAGTTATACCTGCTTTTTAATATACCTGCATTAGTGTGGTGGTAAAATATTTAACAATTAACTCTTGAATGGGGGAAAGAGAAGACCTGCTTTGTAATATTTGACAATTTCTGTGGTATAAATACT
>NW_011480336.1:5085-6087 GCF_000754665.1 Bison bison bison
ACCAAGGAAATGAGAAAATATTTATAATAGAATAAAAATAAAAAGATAATTTATCAGAATATGTTGCATGCAGCTGAAGCTGCTCAGTGCAACTAAAAACAATGTGGAATCTTGAATAAGGTAAGAAAACAAATAATAGACACTAGCATAAAGTTTTGTGAAATTTGAACAAAATCTGTACTTTAGTTAATGATACTGTATCACATGTTAATTACTTTTTTATTTTTTACAACATAGTATTTCTTAATATTCTCAGAACTGAATTAGACGTTTCAAGCCTCACTGAATTTTTTTTAATCACTAAAATAATGAGCTTTCTAGAATTTTAGCAGTAATACTAGATGCCAGAATAAATGAAACTATATCCAAGTTTGGAATGAATATAAATTAGAAATCTAGCATTCTATTCATACTCAAACAAGTGGAACCAAAATGCCATAAATTTTTTAGCTAAGCAAAAATTCATAAGTTTTCTAAAATATATATATTATGCATACTATGTATGTATACAAAAGCCTTTCTACTACACTTGATAAACGCTTGAGAAAGAACAAAAAAAAGGAGATGGTGAAATTGGAAAACATATACTAAATGAAATGGGAGCACTGAATATGAAATAAAAAGAGTGAAACAAACTAGATAAAAATAAAAGATCACCATATAGTCCAGTTATTTTTAAACATAGCTGCTCATTAGAATCACATCTGGAGCTTTGGAGAAAAAAACAATACCTGTACATTTGCATTTTTCAAAAAATTCCAAGATAATTCTAATGTGTATTTGGATTTTAAAAATGATTACAAGTTTTTCTGTTAAATGGTAGTTTTAGTGATATAGAATTTTATCATTTTCTGTTGACCAATCATGATACAGTGGTATTAAAATGAATAATAGTTACATAATCACAATAGTAAAAGATGTTTATCAGTTTTCACAATCGTTTTTTGCTGGATACAGTGTCCTTCTGTCGATGGTTGTTCAACAGTTTATACTGATTTTAGT
>NW_011480336.1:9358-10329 GCF_000754665.1 Bison bison bison
TACTCCTTTTCCTATTTGGAACCAGTCTGTTGTTCCACGTCCAGTTCTAACTGTTGCTTCCTGACCTGCATACAGGTTTCTCAAGAGGCAGATCAGGTGGTCTGGTATTCCCATCTCTTTTAAATTTAGTCTGACTACTTTAGTCTTCCACTTTGAATATTTGGTCTAATGTTACTTATTTTAAGTTGTGATATATTTATATTTAAGTATGCTATTTCTTGTTTTCTTTCTCCCCTCATTTTCCTTCATCTTGACAGTTTTTCCTCTTTGGGGGAATTAATCAAACTTTTTTTTTAATATTCCATTTTCCCTGGTAATTTTTCATTATTTTATTATTATTTTAATTTTTAACCTAAATATTACAAACATATCCTTGACCTATTTGCTTCTAATCTAAGCTAGATCTTTTAACACTCTCTGAGCAGTGCAAGGATTTATAACATTTTAACTCCATTTACCCCTACTCTGTTTTTGGCCTATTGTTGTTATATATTTTAATTCTCTATTTTAAACCCATAGATTAATAGTTTCATTACTTTGAACAGTCAATTTATATACGTTTATCCATTTTAGTAATGCTTTGTGCCTACTTACATTACCATGATTTCAACTCAGATAATTTTTCTTCTTCCTTCTTCCTATAGTATTTCTTTAATTAATATAGTTGGGTTCTCTTTGCTTGAAAATAATATATTTCCTCTTTATTTTTGAAGGATATTGTCCCTGAATTCTAAGTGTAGTTTTTTTATTTCAACATTTTAAGCATATTATTCTACTATTTTCTGTGTTCCATTGTATTTGGTTAGTCATATTGTTGTTCCTTTAGAGGTAATATGTCAGTTTCCTCTGCTGTTTAAATTTTAATTTTTCTTTTGTTTTCATACATTTAATGATTTTATGCCTATATGTAATTGCACAGTTTGGATTCATGGAGTTTCTTTTTTTTTCAATTTTATTTTATTTTTAAACTT
>NW_011480336.1:10429-11700 GCF_000754665.1 Bison bison bison
GAGTATTACTCAGCCATTAAAAAGAATTCATTTGAATCAGTTCTAATGAGGTGGATGAAACTGGAGCCTATTATACAGAGTGAAGTAAGCCAGAAGGAAAAACACCAATACAATATACTAACGTATATATATGGAATTTAGAAAGATGATAACAATAACCCTGTGTACGAGACAGCAAAAGAGACACTGATGCATGGAGTTTCTTGATAATGTGGTTTGAGAAACTTATAGAATTACATCTCTTCATATATTACAATATTACTTCTATTCCATCTATCCAGTCTTGCCAAAAATATAAATTGTACATATGATAGACCTTCACACATGTCTCATATTTCTTATACTTTTTTCTCACTTCTTGTATTTTCTTTCTGTATATTTTCCACCAACAAGCTTACTGTTCACTATGCCATTCTTCTGTTGTGCTAATGTACTGTTGATTATATTCAGTCCCTGTTTGATTTCACGTTATCTCAAGATAATATTATTTTCCTCTAGAGAAGATTTAATTTTGTTCCATTAAAAGATGGTATTAGGAGGATCATGTTGTTCTAACCAAAAATGTTCTTGTTCCATTTTGCTTTTATTTTTGGGTATAAGCATTCTGAATAATTAACTAAAATTTCATGGTGGGTCTTTAATTCTGGGTTTCAATTCTCTGGTTCCCCAGAATCATTATTCATGTGTTTTTACATTGCCTCAAGGGAGGATGATCTGAATATATTTCTCTTTTCTCTGATCCTTTGAATTCTGACTCTTAAATGCCTTCAAAAAATTACTTTTGTACTGCAATAACTTTTGTACTCATTTACACTGGGAGATTTAGTCTGAGATAAGCTAATTATTTATTTCTAGAATATCCCCTTTGTAAATTTTATTCTGACTATATACTTCAGTTACTGGGGGAATATTCAAGAGGTGTTATATGACAATAGTCTTCAAATCTGATTATAGGATTCAGGAACAAATGGGACCTAGCATTGTAGATCTCAGTGTCATCAACATGTGAAAGATTTTTGAAAACCTGGAATAGCAAGAGAATGAGAACTTAAGAAAGGAAAGTAAAGCAGTAAAGAAGAAAAAGAAATTGTTACTAAAATAGGGTGGTAATTGCAGATGAACAATTTCACAGAAAAAGATTTAACAAGAAGGTAGCCAATTCAATCAAACTCTAGAAATAAGGTAATGGAAGAGTCAGAAAGGATCATTGGATTTTATCTTTATGGGGACAGGTTTGACAACTGAGTGAGTAGTTTTAGCAATAAGGTAGG
>NW_011480336.1:14675-15777 GCF_000754665.1 Bison bison bison
GGTAATTGCATTGAGAATACAAGGGCCAAATAAGAGCACCACAAAGAACATGAAGAGAGGACCTGTTAAAGGGAGAAGTCACAACACCCAGTGCTATATATTGTTCTAATTACCCCAGGAATTAGCTAGTTTCTCTCTCCTTTTTATGATTTGTTTCCTTAGCTGTTGGGCCATGTCCCTGACTATTTCTGATTGGTTGACACAAAAGCAGCATTCTTCATTTGAGAAGAGACAGAGTCCTCTTCAGCTGTCAGTAGGTCTAGACCTCTCCTATTCTGTAAAACCACCTCAGCCAGGGAGTCTAGTTGGTCCTATGGTGAAAAGCACAGCAATAATACTGATTGGGGATATAAGTTAGGGTTGTTGATGAAAATCCATTGATATTTTGATAGCCAGATACTCGAGCTTCCACCATTCATTGACCAGCCAGCTGCCAGAGTGTGGCTGGAACAAGGCTGAAGAATCCTCAAGCTTCCGCCATACACTAACTAGTCAGCTTCCAGAGTGACTAAAGCAGGGCTCAGCGTCCTTCATGGGTGAGGGTCATTGTCTTTGGAACCAGACGTTGAAGAGGTTTTTGGGGTCCTGAGCTGATTTCCAGGTTTCCTCATTACAGGAAGCCGCTGCCTTCTTGACTCTAGTGTGGTGGATCCAAGGGATGACATCTGTAACTTTAACAGCAGTAGGGGTTGCCAGGACGACCGTGTGAAGGCCCGTTCAAATTGGCTGAAGTGGTTCCTTCTTTAAGTCTTTAACACATATCTCATCTCCTGGCTGATAGGGATGAATCCAATTGTCCAAATGAATGGGTGTCATTTTTAAGGTTTCTTGGGCAATATGGCGGAAGACTTTTCCAGGACCTGGAGGTGTCCAGACATCTCCAGGTCAGCTAGTTGTTGGTGGTCTCCCTTGAGCTTTTTTTAATTACTGAGGGTGGTCTCCTGTATAAGATCTCAAAGGGAGAATAGCCTGAGGACCTCGGGGTGCATTCACAGAGGGAGAGGAAAATCCACAGAATGATAAGGCAGCTTGTTCTAACATTGTCTGGGCATTAGCCGGGGGATATTCTTGTCATACTACTACTTGGAGAAACAAACTTAAC
>NW_011480337.1:0-1175 GCF_000754665.1 Bison bison bison
TCCTGAACACTGCAGCCCAATAGGGAATGGGCTCCCCTGTTCCTACTTCCACTTTGCATTTTACTGTTTCCAAAATCAGGACGTAGGCTTGCCTGCCTGCCTTGCCTTCTTTGAAAAATTAAAGTGTTAGTTGTTCAGTCGTGTTTGACTCTTTGTGACCCCATGGACAGTAACCCACCAGGCTCCTCTGTCCATGGGATTCTCCAGGCAAGAATACTGGAGTGGGTTGCCATACCCTTCTCCAGGGGATCTTCCTGACCCAGGGATCGAACCCAGGTCTCCTGTATTACAGGCAGATTCTTTACCATCTGAGCCACAGGGGAAGCCCATTTAGCCCCTTTCTTTTCTTAATACCTTATGACTGAAAATATCAGGATTCACAGATTGATGGATCAACTTATCATGGACCTCCTTTCCTGGGGGATGGCATGGTCACCGCCTGGCAGCTCATATTCCTTCCTGGGGGTGTTTGGCACACAATAGGTACTCAGTGAATATGTGAGTGATGAATGAATGAATAATTAGGTGTTAGTGCTCCCCCTGCAAATAGGGCAAGGGTAGAATTTAACAGACATCCTCGGGATTGCAGAAGGGGTACCTTCTTTTGCAAAAGCGGAAGGCAGGCAGCCACCAGTGGGAGGAGAGGGTGCTACTGCCCCAAAGGGCATTTGTAAGTCGGATGCACTTCACATGTACTCACTTGAGGGGTGTCAGGCTCAGGAGGCCGCAGCCACTGGAGGAATTTCTTCTCGGGGGATGCAAAGACCCAAGAGGCCAAGGGGAACCTGGCCATGCTGTCTGCTTTGTCTCATTCAAGGGGCCAAAGTAGATTACAGGAGCGAATCCAGAGTCAAAGGGTGGGGAATGTATTGGATTGGCCCAAAAAGGTCATTCGGGTTTTTCTATATCGGCATACAAAAACCCAAATGGATTTCTTGGCCAACCTGATATTTTTGCTCCTTTAGTGGGAGGAGCTGTGAAAAGTCACACTGGAGGGTACGGCTACAGCAGAGGTGAGCAATGGGGTTCAATAACGGGGTCCACAAAGCAATATTGTGGCCAACTACTGCCTACCTCACAGTACTGGCACCTGTCCCCGAATGGCACGAGCACAGAAGAGAGCGGGACAGAACCCACGAAGGGAGCCTTGCACGGTGCCCGGGACGCTGTTACGA
>NW_011480337.1:5254-6664 GCF_000754665.1 Bison bison bison
CAGGCGGCAGTTCCTGGGTCAAGAAAGATGAGGTGGTGAGGAGGAAGGTCTAGGGTGGCCCTCCTTTGTGCTCAGGTGGGATGCGGGCAGCTGTGCTCCAGCCTTTTCCCAGGTGCTGGGTAAGTCAGGGGCTTTCCCAGTGGCTCAGCGGTAAAGACTGTACCTGCAATGCAGGAGATGCAGGAGATGTGGGTTTGATCCCTGGGTCAAAAGATGCCCTGGAGGAGGGCATGGCAACCCACTCCGGTATTCTTGCCTGGGAAATCCCATGGACAGAGCACCCTGGTGAGCTACAGTCCATGGGGTCGGAAAGGGTCGGACGTGACTGAAGCAACTTAACATGGGGAAGTCAGGTATTAATATTTTGCCTGGAGGGTCGATAACCGAGTGGGGTGGGGTGGGGGTGGGGTCTGGGAGGACATGTGCAGGTGGGTCTGTTTTCTTTCTGAATGCTGGGAATCTTATCGCTCCAGGAAAAGCTCTATGGGACAGGAACCCCTGAGTCACAGTTAGGGTGCTTTCTCTGGTGGCAGAGCCAGAATTAACTGCTTCTCTCCCGGCCTTGTTTTTCATTCATCCATCCTGTTTTTGATCACTCCTTGTGTAACCAGCACAGAGCGGATGTCCTTGAAAAGCTCAGGATGGAGGAATGGATGCTAAGGATGGTGAGTACAACTCAAAAGGCTGGGGCTCAAGTGTCAGATCCCGTCTAGGGGATGGGGAGTTGCATGTGGGTGGGGGAATTGTATTCCTCAGGGGAGAAGGAAGAGTCACTCTAATTATAACGGATACACTGATTTAAACATTTATTCACTCCAACCACACAGATACACATGTGCGCACACGCACTCAGCACAAACAGCAGGGAGGCAGCGTGCTAGGGGGTCTACCTTTAGCTACAGCTGGAGCCTTTCTACCGAATACTCTGCCTTTTCCGACTGAGTCTTGCATCTGATGCCACACAGTATCCTCCCACACCACACAGACCAGTGACATATGGTGGACAGTTCTCAGGGCTTCCACGGTCTCTGACATAGGTAAAGGCACCCTCTGGTCTTGTAAGAACCTGGTGACTGTTCCTTCCGGGGTGCTGTCCAGGTGGAGTTCCCCTGGGAATTGGGCTCTGCTCAGAGATTTGCACGTACAGAGCTGATGGAGGAATGGTCTCAGAACAGCATCTGTAAGGGGGTACAGGCAGCAGGATGGGCAGAGGAGAAATTGAATTGCATGCAACATGATTGCACCAGGGGCTCCACTGATCCCACAGGGAGCTCTGGAAGCAAGAGAGCCCTGCAGAGTTGTTCTGAAATTGGAGCAAGAAGGCAGCTTGGTGGCTCAGTGGTAAAGAATCTGCCTGCTAATGCAGGAGACACAGGTTCAATCCCTGATCAAGGAAGATGCCACATGCTG
>NW_011480337.1:10392-10860 GCF_000754665.1 Bison bison bison
CTGGGTCTCCAGCCTGCTGGCCCACCTTGCAGATTTGGAATTTGTCAGCCTCCATAATCATATGAGGGGTTTCTGCAGTGGTTCAGTGGTAAAAAGTCCACCTGTAATGCAGGAGACATGAGTTCGATCCCTGGATCAGGAAGATTCCCCTGGAGGAGGGCATGGCAACCCACTCCAGTATTGTTGCCTGGAGAATTCCATGGACAGAGGAGCCTTGTGGGCTACAGTCCATGGGGTCGCAAAGAGTCAGACACGACTGAGCAACTTAGCATGCACGCAAGCTTGACAGTTAAGTGATTTAGGTGACGTTCACTCTCCCTCCCTGAATCAGACCCTAAGCTGAGATTTGAGGATCATTGGCAAATAAAAAGTGGTGCTTCCAGTAGGCATCAGAAGGAAGCAGAGGTGGGGAGCCAGAGTAGCCATGGGCAGGTGACTGCTGTGGGCAACTGGGACCCTGTCCTCCCA
>NW_011480337.1:10960-11358 GCF_000754665.1 Bison bison bison
CAGACCTGCCATTTCAGGGAGGCCCTCAGAGACCAGCATGGCCTCGGGTTGGCTGCATGTGTCCTGAGAGGGTGTGATTGGCACCCATCCAGGGGCGGGGATTGAGATCAAAGGCCTCACTTTTGAGGGCTGGGGGAGTTGGGCCATTATAAATGCCTATAGAGGCTACAGGAGGCCGAAGGTGTGAACACAGCGAGGTTCGTCCATCCAGGCTGCCTAGGACACATGGCCTCTGGTCAGCCCAGATTTCCATTGCGGGCTGGGGCCGCAGCATGGTCGCCATGGCCCCAAGGCAGCAAAAGGGGCAGGGAGGTTGGCAGCAGGGGAAAAGCAGAATCCAGCCACTGAAGGAGGAGAAGGGGGCAGGGCAGTGATGGCAAGGCGGGTATGCCGGCAGG
>NW_011480338.1:0-1051 GCF_000754665.1 Bison bison bison
GCACATGGCTGGTGAGATCAAAATGAGAAACTCAGAGTGCTGTGACGGATCCATGGTATTCTGAGACTCTCTGGAGAACTGATTCTAATAGCTTAGCTCTTTGAGGCAGATGTGTGTGTATCCAGGTGATTGCCATGGTTACATATGGATACTGAATACAGTTTTGGCATTCTCCCAAAAAATTAAAAAAAGGAAAAAGGCAGAGCAAAAACATAGTAAGAGAAGTAATGTTAACTGAGGGTAAAGCAATGTGGTTACAAAGGACCATGAACTCAGATCCCACCTCTATTAATGATATATAGTGTGAATGCCATAAACTTTCTGCATCTCATTGTATCAGCCTGTGAAATACAGATCTATTTTGCAATTTCAGTGTGAGAGATAAATAAAACCTCTTCCAAGGCACTTTGAAAATAGAGTCTGCATTTCAGAATAAATGTTAAACAATAATATGATGATGAAATAGCTGACACAATGCAAAGTTTAAATAGAGCAGAGTAACTTTCTAATTATGGGCTACATTTTATTCTTTGTAACTGTAATTAGAAAGCGACCATGTTCCCTTAATTAGAAAGTTAATTAGATTGTGACCTCTTTTCCTATCTTATTGTCTTGGACTGTAGGCCAGAAGTAAATTACAAATTCCACTACCTATATGCCTAACCTCCCCCCAACCCCGCCCCCCCCAGTAAGACTGTTAAATATGATTACAAGGAATAAATTAGGACTTACAAGTCAGATTGGCTATAGAATAGATCTCCCATTAGAGAAAAGTTGATCTGGATAAATGAAGAAGATACTTTTTGAGGTCAGGTGTACAAAGTAAGATCCCTAAATTTGTTATTTAGGATGCTGGTTCTCATATTTTTAGTATGCATGCATGATGGTCACCTGAAGGACTTGTTAAAACACAGATTTATGGGCTCCACACATGGAGGTTCTAATTCCGTGAATCTGGAATGAGTGGGACTTAAGAGTTCCCATTACTAACAAGTTTCTAGGTGCTGCTGATGCTACTTCTCTAGAGGGCATACCTTGAGAGCTATTGCCT
>NW_011480338.1:1151-2095 GCF_000754665.1 Bison bison bison
TAATAGTGTTAAGCTTCACTGTTGTTGTGTTATCAAATACGTTCGAGAGTTTTTAAGAGTTGAACAAAGCTAAGCAAAGCTCTTTACTGTGTGAGATTGCAGAACCTTTTATAGGTTATTATCAAGAGTCCAAGAGTCAGACACAATTGAGTGACTGAACACACACACACACACACACACACACGCTTTGGGACTCTTAAAGAAGGATCAAGTGTGCATGCATGCTCAGTCGTGTCCGACTCTTTGTGACCCCATGGACCATAGCCAGGCTTCTCTGTTCATGGAATTCTCCAGGCAAAAACACTGGAGTGAATTGGCATTTCCTCCTCCAAGGGGCTCTTTCTGACCCAGGGATCATACCCACCTAGTGTCTCTTGTGTCTCCTGCATTGGCAGCCAGATTCTTTACCACTGCACACCACCTGGTAAGTCCTTGAATAAAGCATGTGTTGCTCCTCGAATAGTCAAAGCTATGGTTTTTCCAGTAGTCAGGTACAGATGTGAGATTTGGACCACAAAGATTCTGAGTGGTGAAGAATTGATGCTTTTTTGATTGTGGTGCTGGAGAAGACTCATGAAAGTCCTTTGGATGGTAAGGAGATCAAAGTAGTTAATCCTAAAGGAAATCAATTCTGATTATTCATTGGAAGGACTGTTGCTGAAGCTGAAGCTCCAATAATTGGCCACCTAATGCAAAACCTTGACTCACTGGAAAAGACCCTGTTTCTGGGAAAGATTGAGAGCAGGAGGAGAAGTGGGTGGCAGAGGATGAGATGGTTAGATTGCATCATCGACTCAATAGACATGAATTTGAGCAAACTCTGGGAGATAGTGAAGGACAGAGGAGCCTGGCATGCTGCAGTCCATGGGGTCACAGAGTCAGACATGACTTAGCGACTGAACAACAACCTGTTACGATGTCTATGCAGTAAGTCCCCTATATAC
>NW_011480338.1:2195-5585 GCF_000754665.1 Bison bison bison
TTCAAAGATGTGAATGAGTGTTCACATGTCCAATCACGTCTGGAGTACACTGTCACATTTGTGCATCCTCTACAAATGGTTGTGTTTTGTGTGATTTACTGCACAGTAATGTATAGAGTAAAGTAGTACAGTATCTTTCTTTATTTCAAGCCCAGGGTGTCTGAAAACAAGCATAAAAGAGCAGTATATAGCAATTGTGTTAGATACTTTGGCTAACTTTGCTGGACTTACGAACATAATCTTGGAACAAAACTCATTCGTATATAAGGGACTTACTGCAATTTTCTTTAAAATATGTCAGCATTGACAGTATGACAGGCCATCTGTATTACTCTTAGTTTATGCTGAACTCTAGAGGTTGTGAGTTTCCCTTATAGTGATAATTTCCAAAGGAAATACAAGCGCTTTGGCTCTTTCCTCAGAACTCCACCAGAGGATTTGCTGTGAGAAAGGGCTGTTAGAATGATTGGTTAATTAGCATTAACAGCAGAATATTAAGAGTTTTCATTGATGTCATTAGTGATTTTCCCATGTTTGTACTGGTTCAAATATTATAGAGACACTCCCTACCCTTATATGAACAGAGTATACAAATCTACTAATGTGAGAAATAGTGTTCGTAATTTGATTCCTAATTCTGGAAGCTTCTTGAGTGCCTGGTTCCTACTAGCCTAATTAACTGAATTCTTTCCCTCTAATATTATCATATTTGCCTCGGGTGAAATTTTTATGCAAAATGATGTTGGATCACTTTAAAACAGATTTGTGACTCCACAGTATAGACTAAATGTTTTGTGATTGCTTTTTAATAAATGTCTAAAGGAGAATTTGCTTTGCCATTTGCCCACATTACAGTTTAGGAGTAAGCTCCTAGAGGAAGAGGCTAACCCTTCTCCCACCTCTAGCCAGTAGCAGTTATGGATATCTACAAGAAAAGGACGTAATAGTTGCCCCAGATGACATTGCCTTAAGTCAGATCAAAACACCGCCCCTGCTCCCCATTCCTATTCTTGGTGGAGTCTTTGTGAAGCATTTCCTAAAACCAGCGCTCTTGAGAAACACTTGAGGAAATGCTATGTAATTATTTTCAACCTATTAGAACAAAGGAGGCCTATGTCACAGGAAACCAAATAGCATTAGTAAACTGTTCTGTAGCATCTCTGTTGTGGTCTATGTGAAAATTCCATGCAAAGCAAAATAGAAGCACAAGAATCACACAGAAGCAGACAAGTGGAGGAGGGGCAAAGATTTCATGTTTATGTACGTGGTAGCAGTTACCTAGGGAAATAATAACTTGGGAGAAATCATCAGTTTGCCTTACTTGGTGGTATAAATTGCATTTTGTCTTGAAAAAAAGTGCTTTAGAGTAGTGGTGTTTGGCAAAAAAAAAAATTGTGCACATAAATCATACTTGGAAATTCAGAGATATTCTTCTGGTCTGCTCTTGTTTTGCTTCATTGAAAGCGAGATGCTCCCTTGTATGTAATCTCAATATTGAGTGAAATGCAGAAATCTCATATCTAATATGATGTTACATACAAAATAGATGCTCGGTAGATGTCTGTATTTGCTTTGGGAATCACTGCTGTTCATACACTGTTGTCATTTCAATTTCAACTTACATGAGCTTAGATTCTGTTTTTAAAGACAGGTATTTTGATGGTACAATGATCCTGATCTAGGATGTTGAATGAGTGCTAGTTTAGGCCAGAATTAATGGAGAACACTCTGTTTTGGAGTTAGACTTTAGTCTAATTGTTGCCCATATCATTTACCAGCCCCAGAATACTCTGGAAATTACTTGAGTTTCAGTTTGACACTCCCAAAATATGACTAATAGAACCTTACCTCATAGGATGACTCATTCATTCACTCAACATCTGTTGACTATCCACATGTGACAGGCACTGCTCCAGGACTTGGTGGGGGGAGGGTACAGCACTGAACAAGCATAGTAACTATTGTCATGGAGCCCCTGTCTAGTTGAAGACAAGAAGGACCACCACCAAATATGTTGTATCATATCTGAGGATGATGAGCATCATGAAAAAAAAGAAGTCGGGATAAAGGGGCAAGAGAGAATTATAAAGCTGCTCTTATTAGGAATCAAACACAGCCTTTGTGATAAATGGACATTGAACAGACATGAAGGAAGTGAAGTCTTCTGTGCTTCAAGAATAAAATCAGGTAGAACATAAAATACATTGTAAAATATCTGACCCAAGATAGGCATGCAGCATATGGTATATATTCCATTTTATTACGATTATCTTTATCCACATGACCAGGGATGTTGATACATGTTCATAATCTCATGCCATTGTGCAGTAGACAAACCTGAGGAAGGAATTCCTAATAAACAAAAGACCCTCATAAATGAACTATCACTTAAGGAAAGCACCAGACTTCTTGACATCACTGCAACAGGAGTTTGAGCTCTGACACTGCTTGAAATCAGAGCCTTTTATGATCAGCAAAATAGCTTGTGCTTCCAGGATTATTGGTAGGGAAAATGTGTGGGATAGTAGCTATTAAAAATATTATCAGGGACTTTCCTGGCAGTCTAGTAGTTCAGACTCCATGCTTCCAATGCTTAGGCCATGGGTTCGATCCCTGCTTGGGGAACTAAGATCTCACATGCCACGGAGCATGGCCAAAGGAAAAAAAAAGTAAAAAATAATATCAGCCACCACCATCAATTACTTTTTATGCATCATGCAATGTGCTAAGTGCTTTATGTTCACTGTTGCTCTGAATTCTCCCAGCAATCCCATAAGGTAGATATTGTGAGCATGTAACTTGCTCAGGATCACCCTGAAAGTATCATGCCTAAGATTGGAGCCTGGAGAGATGTGAAAACAATGTCCATGTCCTTAGTCACTACATTCACAATGCAGAATGTAATGGCAAAAAAGAAAATTATAAAATTGTATGTGTTGAAATTGTATATATTCTAGTTAACATTATGGAATAAATAACTAACCTTTTGCTCCTGACTTTGGAACCCAGATTTCTACATGTTTTTGGTTGGTTTTTTTTTTTTTTTGCTTGTTTTTAAATGATAAGCGTATTTTTGATGGGACTTCCCTGGTGGCTCAGTCGTAAAGAATTGCCTGCCAATGCAGGAGATGTGGATTCAATCCCTGGGTCACGAAGATGCCCTGGAGAAGGAAATGGCAACCCACTTCAGTGTTCTTGCTTGGGAATCCCATGGACAGAGGAGCCTGGCGAGCTACAGTCCATGGGGTCACAAAAGAGTCAGACACTACTTAGGGACTAAGCAACAGCATTTTTTTTTTCATCATAAAATAACAACAATTTTTGATACTATATAACAAACATGAAAATTAACTCTTGGAGAACATATTTGTTCAACCAGAACTTCCTAGA
>NW_011480338.1:5836-6692 GCF_000754665.1 Bison bison bison
CCTATGTAAGACGTGGCTATTTTATAATTTAGGTGTTGTTTGAGAAACTGAATACCTAACTAAGACAGTTCATTCAATTTTTGAACTTTATTTAGTGGAATGATCTCTAGTAGCACAAATAATATAAACTGGTTTTGAATTATTATTCAGGGTAGCTTGTGGCTGGCTCTGAATAGACAGACAGGTAGTGAATTTATTACAAAGTAAATCCCTAGTGACCTACTGTTTTTCTTTTCTAGTGAAGTTTCTCCAAGCATAATCCTATCACTTTTGACTTGAATGAACTAGTCACTGTCTCCAGATGTGAATTATAGCACCGCATAGAGGTTTAATTTTCTTTTTGTTTAATTTGACCTTGAGCAATCATAAAAAGGCAATATGAGCTCCAGTTCTAAACTTTATGCATCTTGTAACTACTCCACCCAGAATGATTCCCAAGAGACCTTGTGAAGTAAAAGAAAAAATTGGCCAAATTTTCCTCCTCTACTTTTATTACCCCGGATATTTTGGCATCTCTTTCTTCCTATCAGTCAGTGCCTCTCACACTCTAGTGCACAACCTAGATGGACAACCCTATGCATGGGGAGAAACTTACAATAATAAATCCCAACATCATCTTCTGGCTGGATTCTCTGCTCTAATGCTTACCACAATGCCTGGCACATAGTTGACAGTCATGTGGTATTGGTTGTTTGAACTACTAACTCAATGAATTAATGAACAGAACTGCCACCCAAAAGACAAACAGAGTGCACCTTCCACTGTCATTTGTTTGGAGTTCAATTCAGGGCCAGAAGACAGCTGGGAAAAGTACGGTAGATACTGACAGTTTCTACGGTAAAGAATCTGCCTGCAA
>NW_011480338.1:6966-9509 GCF_000754665.1 Bison bison bison
TGCAACCCCATGGACTATACAGTCCGTGGAATTCTCCAGGCCAGAATACTGGAGTGGGTAGCCTATCCCGTCTCCAGTGGATCTTCCTGACCCAGGAATCAAACCTGGTCTCCTGCATTACAGGCAGATTCTTTACCAACTATAGAGCATAAAATGAACACCACCTTAGGTAGACAATGGACAGGACAAGGGAAACTGCTAAGAGCCTTCTTTTGATATAATAATTTCTTAGTGTATGCACCAACACCCAAGAGTTTACCTATCCTAGAATTTCAAAGTGGTGATTATAGTGACAAAGCAATAGTAAGTAATTAAATGCATTTCAGAGCTTTGAAGCACACTTCAAAATACATCCATGCCCATTATTTGATCATTATGAGATTAACATGCATCCAAAAATATCCTTGGCATTTGAGTGTTGTGGAGTGTCAAATAGTTTTTTCAGGTTAAAACACCAGAAGATATAGCTGATTCACAGTATTGTACAGCAGAAAGTAACACAACATTTAAAGCAATTATACTCCAAGAATAAATTTTTTTAACAAAAATTTTTTAAGACATCAGTAGTCCCATATCCTGATGGGATACTACAAGAAGGGGAGCCACTGTCCTGCAGCTTCTCAGTAGGGCTGGTGATGGTTAGTGCTGTCCATGAGCAGCTAAATGGAGGTCACCAAATGTACCTCCATAAGCTGGGGTGGAACCCAGAGCACTGGGCCAAGCCTTGTGAGCCATGGGCTTCAGCAGAAGCTGAGTCTCATTGTAGAAGTCTTACATAAAGTCAGACTATTTTGAGCAAGAATTAGGGTAGTGACATGAGCTTCTCGCTTTAGTCCCCTCCCAGCTGTAAAATTTGTTTGATTTCAGAGAGAGGTACAGCAATACTGTTTATTCTGTGGACCACCAGGGTGAGCACTCCACATTATCTGTCAATTACCATGAACTATTTGAGAATTGTTGAGTTACTTGTTCTTGAGAATGAGAACAAAAGGCCTTCCTTTGGTTAGTTGGAGGATGCTGCACAGGGAAGAAATGGAAAATTGAAATGAGAAGACTTCCCTAGGTATGATAGAGTGCTCACAGAAGAGTTGGAGCATTTTTATAAATACGGACACAGTAGATCAGTATGCCTTCTTTGGCTTCATTATGGAAATGTGATAGAAAACTACTGTGGGAGTGAAAGATAGTAGTGACATAAAGCAGATGTTACTGACAAGATGACAAGCAACTCAAAGAGGCTGCCTTAGAGGATGGCCAGTCAGGCTCAATTCTGAAAGAGGACAGGTGGCAGATATTCAGCATGCTGAATGGGCATGGCTTGGTGGCACACTGGCTAATGAGAGCAGAAGATAGGATGGTGTAAAACATCATTCAAAGTCAAGGAATCTGCCTCTTGTCAGTTACAGAGAGAGACGAAGAAGAGGGAAAGTGTGAAAAGGAGGAAAAGAAGAAGAAATTTTCAATGATTATTTTCAGTTTCTTCATTATTTCTTCTACTTCTAGTTGTAGTTCTTATTCTTCTAGTTCCCCACAGCTGGGAGGAAAGAGATGGTCCCACTGAGAGGACCCTGACTGAGGCAGAGGGCAGCGAGGCTGTTCTGGCCCCTCGCAGTTGGTGGGAGGTTTAGTGTTACTTAGGGAATATGGGATGCTGATGCTGAACTGCTAAATCTACTGCCTCTCCCTCAGGCCTCCCTACTCACAGCTCCAATAGACTGTGTGTTCCACTTCCCAGGAACCTCTTCCAGCCTCCTTCCTAGTTATTCCGGCTTGCCTTCATCAGAATTGCACAAAGCAAGCGCCCCTCCTTCTTGTGTGATGGTTGTGCTTTGTGAATTGCTCTCCTCATGGTGACCCTCATTTAAGATTCTAACCACTGACCAGTGCCAAGCATAGCAACAAATCGTGGCTTGAAAAGGGTGTGATTTTCAGAAACTGTCTTGCCTTATGGCTATATGTCTCCAATTCTGTCTTGGTCACCTGGTCACTTTCTCCAGCTTCTGCCTCATCCTAGAAAGCTGCTGTGGTCTGTAATAGTTAACAACCTACTATGGATGACAATAGATGGAAGACTCCCTGATAGGTACCCTGCATATGTTATCTCAGTGGATCTTAAACTGGGTATTCTGAAAAGTAGATCTCATGACTTTTGCAGATGACAAAAACTGCACCTCCCAAATATTAAATAAAATAACATAAGGCAGAAAACAACAGAACCAGAACTTCAAGTGGAGTCTGTTTGAGACTTGCCTTTTGTCCAGGGCATTACAGCAAAAAATTGATGGGGAAAGCTGTTAGGAGATAGCTTCCTGCCTGTTACCACCTGTTTTGTTTGCCAGAACTAACCATGAGACCTCATATCTCAGAGTCAGTATGATTGTAATTCAAAAATTACTAAGGGATATATTTAAAGCTTGATATTCTGTAATTAAGAAGAAAGTGAGAAAAGAGTAGGCACAACCAGAATACTAGAAACATGGATTGGAAATTTGTCTATATGCAGATTATGTTAGATATCTATTGCTTCTGTAACAAATGACCAC
>NW_011480338.1:9609-9734 GCF_000754665.1 Bison bison bison
TCCTTGGCTTATGGGCCCCCTTCTCTGTCTTCAAAATCAGCAATATCTCATCTCCCTTCTCCCTTCATGGTATCTATTTCTGACTACAGCAAAAAAGATTCTTTGCTTTTAAGAACTCATGTGAT
>NW_011480338.1:10004-12931 GCF_000754665.1 Bison bison bison
ACAGTCAAAGGATCTATGGGTTAAGATGTATATGCATCTTTGGGTGGCCATCATCTGCTTTCCACAAAGATGTTTTCTGAACCAATGAGAATGTGTGAGAGTCTCATATCCAGTATCAACATGAGCCATTTTGATACACAACACAGCCACCCAAATGACAAAGCTATCCTCTGAGGCTGTGTAGACAGTGATACTCCATCTTTAATACTACTGAACTATAACTTTTACCTCTATGGGAACATGGTGTCTTGCCTCAAAGTGCTGGTGACTTGCATACCTTGCTAGATAATACCACACACCTCAGTTTAGCCCATCTAGCCATTAGAAGGCAAACTTTTTTGTTTAACTAAATGAATCAAAGAGATTTCTGTCATTTTCTGTTGTTCTTCCCATAGTTATCTGATTTTATGGTCACTGGAAATCTAGACCTTTTCCTAAGTTACTAAAGTTTACATATTTCCTTCCTTGCCAATTTCTCCCCATCTGGGTAACCATAGGCTAGGAGAAGAACACATATGATGCCTTGAATCTTCTACCAGTTGAGTCTGTAGGAGAATGAATATTGGTAGTGTCTTCTAACCTCTTCTCAGATTCATGGGTTATCTATTTGACCTGGTAATTCATGATAGAGATTCAATTCATCCTAAATATCATGAGAGGAGAGCATTACTCAGAAGGAATGTTATGTCAGGTAGCTTTTCAGCTATCTATAAATATAAAGCCTATAAATTGTCCTACCTTATATAAGAAGGAATTTTGTAGCAAGTGCTGGATTATCTGTCATCAGCAAGCACCTAGCATGTCTTGTCTGCAAATGATCCTTCACCATTTCTTTTTCTAACCAACTGTCAGATTCTGCTAACAAGTCCTCCCTTTTGCCTTGATGAACTGCTTTTCCATGATTGACCCCCATGTGCCTACACAGAGCACAGCCCAGCATTATTTCAGACATTCAAACTAGGTCAGAATGGATTCAGGGCCTTCATCACAAAACAC
The DNA here is from genome assembly GCF_000754665.1 of Bison bison bison. Lineage (NCBI taxonomy): Eukaryota > Metazoa > Chordata > Mammalia > Artiodactyla > Bovidae > Bison > Bison bison. The sequence continues at coordinate 11,001 of NW_011480338.1, forward strand.
TCATCTCAGCTGGATGTCACTATCAAAAGCACAATTCCAGGTCTCCCCCATATTTGCCGAGAGAACAGAGTTTCTAATTTAAAAGGTGAAAGAATGGAAGAGTAACAATAGGGGACATAAGCAACATGTATACTTCTTTCTGCTTCCTTTCTTTTTTCTCACTAATTAAGACAGGAAAAAGAGCCCTTTGGTCATGACCACCCACCTTTTCAGGAGGTCGCCTTTGAGGATGCAGTATCGATGGTCAATGGTGGAAACGAGAGCAGTGATGAGCTGGAAGACTAGGAAGGCAAAAGAATCTCAAACAATGTGAATGAACCTTAGTAGCAACCCTGCTCCATGCCATAACTGACATCACTTACCAAAGAATGCCTGTTAGATAGACAGTCTTTTTTATACAGTATGTAATTAAATACCAGGTGATTCTACTTTAGCGTCTGTGATCACCAGCAAGTGTGAACTGCCTTTTCATTGATATGGTTCGCTTGGTCCTGTGGTGGTGTGCCTGAATATCTGCCATTGGTGGGCTCCAGTGGTCATGTTTCTAGGACCTGGGTTGTTTTCCTGTCACTTTAACATTAATCAGGATAGCAGTGTTTGTCTCTGCTGTGGTACAGTCCCTTTTTTACAAATCAATATGGATAAAGGTAGAAGTAGATGTTGACAGGTACCAGTTAGTGCCTTTCTAGTCTACCCTTTATGTTACGCAGTTTTTAGGTTAGGGCCATCTTCCCATATACTATGAACCACCCATCTCATAAAAGCACAATACAAATTCTAGCCCCCAAAGGCCATTGCTCTGAACTGCTATTTCCCTCCACCCATGAATTTGCTTGCAACTGAATGTATTTTGAATCATCTGCATATCCCAGGTTCCTGGCACTCATATTCCTCTTTGGACTTCCTCAGTTAAATCGATTCTTTGGGATTACCCTTTGGCTAGTAAACCCTTGGGTTATCCCTGTCTGAGTGTCTTATTCCCTAGGTGACAATTACCTGTTCTAAACCCTTACCCAAGTGGAATTCCACTCCTATCCAGGGTATATACCTACCCTCTCCCTGCCATTTTCAACAAGACAATTAGGTGTTTCATGTTTACTGTTCTGTGGAAAAAGATATGTTCTAAGATGGTTTAAATCTCCTCCTCAAAATAAGAAATGTGAGGTATATAGATTGATATGTTAGCCTCCCAATCATGTCTGACTCTCTGCGACCCCATGGACTTTAGGCTGCCAGTCTCTTCTGTCCATGGGATTTCCCATGCAAGAACACTGGAGTGGGTAGCTATTCCCTTCTCCAGGGGATCTTCCCAACCCAGGGATCAAACCTGCATCTCCTGCATTGCAGGAGGCTTCCCTGGTGGCTCAGTGGTTAAAGCATCTGCCTGGAATGCGGGAGACCTGGGTTAGATCCCTGGGTTGGGAAGATCCCCTGAAGAAGGAAATGGCAACCCACTCTAGTACTCTTGCCTGGAGAATCCCGTGGAGGGAGGAGCCTGGTAGGCTACAGTCCATGGGGTCACAAAGAGTCAGACACGACTGAAAGACTTCACTTTCACTTTCAATTTCTTTACTCTCTGAGCCACCAGGGAAGCCCATAGATTGATTTAGATATTTAGATATAGATATCCATCCAAAGACATTGCTCTGCCCACTTTCTTCTCTTTACCTAACATGATAATGTGGAACTTTTATATTTTCTTCCACAAGTTCATGCTTTGTTATTCCATTCTCAGGACCATATCAGATTATATTGTCATTTCTGGGATCCTTAAAGTGAGATCTTTGAGCAATTACAGTACCAACAGAAATTATAAAATAAAGATACTTACCGAAGAGGAGTGATCACATGCCAAGCATTTGTGGATTCACATCGAAAATTTTACCTCTCAGTTTTACTGAACAGTGGGTTCCATTGTTTCAGTCACAATA
>NW_011480338.1:13499-17287 GCF_000754665.1 Bison bison bison
TCTTTGGTGATTTTCATGCACACTAAAATTTGGAGAACCATTGTCCCTCAGAGCCGTTAGAAATCCAATTTGGGACAGCCTGGAATTCTTTATAAAGCATTCACCACAAGGCATCTGAAAAAACCCCATATTGATAATCCTCAACCCAAATCTGTAAATTTCAGTTGTTTAGTTCCTCCTAAATCCCTTATCCCCAGAATAGAGACAGGAAGGGATAGTGGGAAAAACACTGAAGCAAACATGTGGCAATCAGGTAGCATGAGTATGATCTTTCACTATTTTTGTTCCTTTTTTTTTCCTTTGGCCACACCAATGTGGGATCTTAATTCCCAGACCAGGGGTTGAACCAGCACCCCCTGCAGTAAAACCATGCAGTCTTAACCACTGGACAGACAAGGAATTACTGATCTGATGCTTTTATTAGCTCAAGGGAGAGGTGAATGATAGAGAAAGCAGATCCTGAACAACTTCAGCTCAGAGTTGGTTCCGCCCTCTTTGACTATGTGACTGTGACTCAGACAAGTGAAATGATGTGGATGGTCAAAATGTGAATGATAATATATGTCATCATATTGTTGGGAATGTTAATGACAGTAGTAGACAGGTAGTACGCCTCCACACATTAGTTACGTTTCTTCTTGTTTGCTATTACTTCTAGTCAAAAGGGAGACTTTAAAGCTTTGAGGGAGATATAATGGCAGAGTCTAAAGTTCGTTTATTTATTTATTTGGCTGCAGCAAGTTTTATGTGGTTACAGCACTCAAACTCTTAGTTGCAGCATGGGGTTGTAGTTCCCTGACCAGGGATCGAACCTGGACCCTCTGCTTTGGGAGCCTGGAGACTTAGCCACTGAACCACCCAGGAAAGTCCCTTGATTTTGTTGACTGCATGAGTTCTTATGTGAGAACCTTATAGACTATATTCCTAAAAAATGCATTTCACTTCTATATACTAGTGGTAGAAATAGAAATAAATATTTTTTAAAAATAAAGTTCCTTTGCTGCTGCTGCTGCTAAGTTGCTTCAGTCGTGTCTGACTCTGTGTGACCCCACAGACAGCAGCCCACCAGGCTCCCTCGTCCCTGGGATTCTCCAGGCAAGAACACTGGAATGGGTTGCTATTTCCTTCTCCAATGCAGGAAAATGAAAAATGAAAGTGAAGTCACTCAGTCATGTCTGACTCTTCGGGACCCCATGGACTGCAGCCTACCAGGCTCCTCTGTCCATGGGATTTTTCCAGGCAAGAGTACTGGAGTGGGTTGCCATTGCCTTTTCCAAAAGTTCCTTTAAGCTGTGCCTGTAGGCAATAAAGAGATATAGTTTGTTTGCCAAAAAGTGTAGTCTTCTGTACAATTCAGGAAATGAGTAGCACTATGCTTTATCCACTAACAGCAACAGTATTCTAGTATTGTTGCCGACCTCTGGGTGAGGCTCCTTTGAAACCTTCCCAAGGGTACATCTCATAAATGAAAAAAGACTAGACCTACAGGTTAAGCTGCACAGAGGAAAGTCTCAAAGGAGGAGAAATAGCATTGTAGTCTCCAAGACTCTGATGCTGGGAGGGATTGGGGGCAAGAGGAGAAGGGGACGACAGAGGATGAGATGGCTGGATGGCATCACTGACTCGATGGACGTGAGTCTGAGTGAACTCCGGGAGTTGGTGATGGACAGGGAGGCCTGGTGTGCTGTGATTCATGGGGTCGCAAAGAGTCGGACACAACTGAGCGACGGATCTGATCTGATCTGATGGTCCTTACTTTCACTTTCTGAAAAGAGAAACTAATAGGAGAGAGAAGAGTGAACCGCCCTGGAAAATGGCAGCCCAAAAGAGTAAATAGGATAAAACAGACTAATAAAGTGAATAGAGTGTAGAGAACCTAAAGTAGGCTGACAACTCATGATAAATGATCTTCATATTTTGACTCCTGGTTCCTAAATCAGAATCCTCCACTAACAAACTGCTAAATAGATCAGCCCAAATATGCTTTAGCACCCTCTGCACGGTACAGTGTACTCGACAGAAGGACCCAGAAATAAACAAGACCCACCCTTGCCTTGTAGTATTTTGCCAAATAGCTGGAAACCTCAACCAGTTTGGCACAGGAAATAGGTAGCTAATCAGAAAAACTTAAGCTTCTATCAATGTACTTAAGCTAAGAAGAAAACGTCCCATACTTCTTGTTAAAAATAAATGTGGTTTAATTGCTGAAAGAGATCCCAGTCCACAGATTATCACAGTAAATAATTGCACACCCTTCTCTTTTGCAAATCACAGAGCAGCCTGCTCCGTGCACCTCACATGCCTTTCCAAATCACCACAGAGGGAGGCTTTTAATCATTTTGACAATCAGAGCCCCAACTTTGTTCTCGAATAACGCTGGAAGGTTTCTAACATCTCTGCTATCTGTAATGCTATACTTTTTTGGCTTTACATAGGCAGGATTTCATTTAGTTTGTTTGTTGTTTTGTTGGCATTATCATAGTCCACAAACAAAACAGGCCTGCAAATCAGTGCCTCAGATACAACTATGCATATATATTCTCCTCTTCAAATTTCTGTTTGCTTAACTAGGACTACATAGTGGCTAGAGGTATTGCCTGCATCTGCCTTTCCTCCTTAATTTGGGCAAAATGAGTGGAAATGGACTCTTATACATGCTTTTTTAAATTGAGGATCTGAAATTAGCCCTGGCTATACAGGTCGCAGTGTGAAACTACTTGGTGAGCAGCATTGCTGAAGAGCCAGCATCTCATCTTGTTTATCCTTAGGAAAGAGGACAAATTATGGACAAATTAGCATCAATATGAACTATTCTGTAGAAGAGTCAGAATACAAATACAATACAAAAACCACAGAAGTGAATCTTTTTAATCACTACAGTTTCAATAACATTCTACTGAAAAGAGTAATTAACAAATGACATTAACCTAGAAATAGGACATAGTCACTATATAATCACTAAAACATTAGATACTAATAAACATGTGTTTGCATGTCCACACATACATATATTCTTATCTCAGGAATCAGATTCATTAACCCATAAAATGAGTAAGATATTAGCTAACTGGTGAATTCTTGCAGTGATAAATGCCTAATGTGAGTCCAAGTTAGCTCTGATTTTCAAAATTAGTTAAACAGAAGTCAAAACTGTTTTAATAATTTATGAGTACATTTCTACACCTTAGAGTTTGGTTTAAGGCTTAGACCAGAACCATCATGGAAATACACAAATGTCTAGTACTAAGTCACTTTGACTTATATGAGAAACTCAGATCCAGGAAGACAGGTATTTTTGTCTATTTTCGATCACCAGTGTATCCACAGTGCCTCAAAGAATACCTGGAATATTGTGAGCTATTAGTGAATTTTCATGAAATGGACAACACTTAAACATTTCATTCCAGCTTCTCTGTCAGAATTACTATCATCAGTCAAGCCAGATAATAGGCACAGAAATTTTTCTTGGGAACTAATAACCATAGGACAATATGGTCCTGAAAGCTAATTCAAGGAAGGTGTGGATCAAGGTGTCTCATGGCTGTCCCATGTCATAATGAGCTCTATGCAACCCTAAACCCAAACTTACTAGACAATTAGGACAGCCATTTCTCTGTCATATCTCTGGCAGCTTCCAGACTCTGTTTCCATCTAGACACAACTCAGGGAGCTCACCTTCCCATTTTTTCCCCCCTTGGTTTCTTTATTAAGAGCTATTTACCTTTCAATTCTCCTCTATTATGTTTATAAGCATTTAGGAGGATGATGTGTGTTGTCCTTATAAGTTC
>NW_011480338.1:17387-17700 GCF_000754665.1 Bison bison bison
ATAAGTTCATTTTTGCGATGATACAAAAACAATTTAAAGCAATTGAGATGAACAAAAATGCAGCAAATTGCCTGAATCCACCCTTTATTTCCCAGCCCATTCTTAACCTTAACTACATCATGAGGATGTGGGAAAAGTTCAGGAGACATTGTTACCGTAAAGAGAACTTTGAAATAACTAACGATGCTTTTGTGTTATCTACAGTCATAATCCTTCTTGTTACCTAAGTAATGAGGGGAAACATTTTTGTTTCTAAATGAAAAGCAACTGTGTTATTTTTCTGAAACTTTTTAGAATTTCACATCTCAGAAAT
>NW_011480338.1:18336-22405 GCF_000754665.1 Bison bison bison
TCCCACAGAGTCCAAAAGTCTGTTCTTTACATCTGTGTCTCTTCTGCTGTCTTGCATATAGGGTCATCATTACCATCTTTCTAAATTCCATATATATGCATTAATATACTGTATTGGTGTTTTTCTTTCTGACTTACTTGGCTCTGTATAATAGGCTCCAGTTTCATCTACATCATTAGAACTGATTCAAATGCATTCTTTTTAATGGCTGAGTAATACTCCATTGCGTTTATGTGCCACAGCTTTCTTATCCATTCATCTGCTGATGGACATCTAGATTGCTTCCATGTCCTGGCTATTGTAAACAGTGCTGCGATGAACATTGGGGTAAACATGTCTCTTTCAATTCTGGTTTCCTCAGTGTGTATGCCCAGCAGTGGGATTGCTGTGTCGTGTGGCAGTTCTAGTTGCAGTTTTTTAATGAATCTCCACACTGTTCTCCATAGTGGCTGTACTAGTTTGTATTCCCACCAACAGTGTAAGAGGGTTCCCTTTTCTGCACACCCTCTCCAGCATTTATTGTTTGTAGACTTTTGGATCGCAGCCATTCTGACTGGAGTGAGATGGTACTTCATTGTGGTTTTGATTTGCAGTTCTCTGATAATGAGTGATGTTGAGCATCTTTTCATGTGTTTGTTAGCCATCTGTATGTCTTCTTTGGAGAAGTGTCTGTTTAGTTCTTTGGCCCATTTTTTGATTGGGTAGTTTATTTTTCTGGAATTGAGCTGCAGGAGTTGCTTGTATATTTTTGAGATTAACTCTTTGTCAGTTGCTTCGTTTGCTATTATTTTCTCCCATTCTGAAGGCTGTCTTTTCACCTTGCTTATAGTTTCCTTCTTTGTGCAAAAGCTTTTCAGTTTAATTAGGTCCCATTTGTTTATTTTTGCTTTTATTTCCACTACTCTGGGAGGTGGGTCATAGAGGATCCTGCTATGATTTACGTTACAGAGTGTTTTGCCTATGTTTTCCTCTAGGAGTTTTATAGTGTCTGGTCTTACATTTAGATCTTTAATCCATTTTGAGTTTATTTTTGTGAATGGTGTTAGAAAGTGTTCTAGTTTCATTCTTTTACAAGTGGTTGAACAGTTTTCCCAGCACCACTTGTTAAAGAGATTGTCTTTTCTCCATTGTATATTCTCGCCTTCTTTGTTGAAGATAAGGTGTCCATAGGTGCATGGATTTATCTCTGGGCTTCCTATTTTGTTCCATTGATCTATGTTTCTGTCTTTGTCAGGCAGATTCTTAATACCAACTGAGCTATGAGGGAACCCCACTGTATCAGTGCTTTGATTTGATGTTTCAAATATCATATTGTGTCTTATAAACGGTTAAACATACACATACCATTTGACCCAGCATTCTCACTCCAGAATACTTACCATAGAAAAATGAAAACTTACGTTTATGCAAAAACCTGTGCACAAACATTTGTAGCAGCGTTATTCATGATAGGGCCAAACCAGAAATAGCCTAAATTGCCTCATTTGGGTGATTGGATAGATCGACAGTAGTACATCCGTGTAACAGAATAGTATACAACTCTAAAAAAAAATAAGAAAGAAAGAAAAAGAACGAACTACTGATGTGAAAAATAACTTGGATAGATATCAAATACATTATAATGAGTGAAAGAATCCAGTCTCAAAAGATCATATACTGTATGCTTTCATTTATGACATTCTAGAACAGAACAGAGTGGTTGCCTGGGATTAGGAGTAGAGGAGGAGTGGCATTCTAAAAGGATAGCACAAGGGAGATTTGGGGGTGATGGAACTGTTCTGTAACCTGATTATGGTGATGGTTATATGTATCTGCATATGCATTAATACATTTAGAATTGTTGTTGTTTAGTTGCTAAGTCATGTCCAACTGTTTTGTGACATCATGGACTGTAGCCCACCAGGCTCCTCTGTCTATAGAATTTTTCCAGGCAAGAATACTGGAGTGGGTTGCCATTTCCTTCTCCAGGGGATATTCCCAACCCAGGGATCAAACCCATGTCTCCTGCATTGGCAGGCACATTCTTTACTGGATTGTACACCAAAAGAAAACAAGTCAGTTTAGCTGTATGAAAATTTTAAAGGTAAAATTTTAAAGGTTAAAGACATCATAATGTTCCTTATGAATCTATACACACAGAGGGATACCTAGAAGGGTATTCACCAAAATGTTATGATGTGTATGAAGAGACTTCAGAAAAAGAATATATTTCTTTTGTTATTTGAAAATAGCTATTTCTATTTTTTAAATGTATAGTAGGTTTATTTTTATTTAGAAATGGTCAAGATGCTTTTTCCATTTAAGTCATTCTCATAGCTTTTGATTAATACAAAGACCCAAATCACTAATAATTATTTTTATACAGTATTTTTCTGGTAACACTAATACTATTTGTATATGGTAAGTGTTATATTACTTCCTGCCAAGCTTGGAAACCAAGATGACAAGTGTCATTAAGTGTTAGAAATATATAAAATTAATAGATTCGTGCCTAAGTGCCTCTCTGCACATGAGATTAGTACACCATTCTTAGTTTCATTTTGTAGTATAATTTGCCTCTTCAAAGAGCTCACTTTATTCCATTCAGTTGTAAAGCTGGAATGATTGCTATGCCTGTAATAAATTTAGAAAATTAAGTTATTACTACAGTGAAGTTTTCAAAATTCCATCCACTCACAAGTATTTAGCCATACTTTTCATTAGAGAGTGAATAGAAAAACAGGTACTATTCATATTTCTTTCTTTCCCAAACTCATCCTCTAATGCCCTAAAAATGAGAGCATGATATGACACACCACATATGAAAAACATGTGTGTGCATATGAAAGAAAGATAAGCAATTAACATACCTTTGTAGTCATATCTTTTTGCTCTATACTTTAATTTCTAAATATAGCAACCTTTTCTTATGTTAGAATTTTTACCAAAGAAAATTAAATACCCTATATAATTAATGCTTCCTTTTTATCCCAGAGTAGCTTTCTTCCTGTGTTTTGCATATACTATAACACAAGTTTGTCAGGGGTTTTTTTCATTGACTTACATTAAAATAAATCTTTAAAATGATCATGAAGCATGGTCTCTAGAACTATATACATATGCATCTGATGCTAAACAAGAATAATTAAATGAGGTATTCAAGTGGATACTGAGAGGTGAATGAATTGTTATGTTTATTTTATGACAGCAGTTAAATTTTTCATGTTTCCATTTTATGTCACAAGTTAATCTTTAACTGGAAAAAAAATTTCCTTTCTTGTAAACTCAGTTGATTTAGTAGTTTTATGCATGAATTGAAGCTTTCAATCAACATGTTTTTCTGTCAAATTTCCCTTTTTATGGGAATTTCTGCGCCTGGTTCCTTTTCCTTTAAACATCATTGAAAAGAATAATAAAAGAGCACCAAATGTCTCTTTTGGTTGAAAGAGTTTTTAAAGAGACACCACAATAACCCTGTATGTTCTTGTTTGGAAGTTGCCTTTATGAAAAGGGTAATTTTATACTGGAATCTACTATTAAAATTATATGACTAATGGTTCACTGTGAATCAAGGTCACAAAAAGGGTCGTTGTATATGGCACTGTTTAAGGGTGCTTGTCAACAACCATTCAAAAATAAATATTTGAATGAGTTTTTGGTTGCGTTTCCCCTATTTTCACGTGAAAAATCCCCCTCATTTGTTTCTTCTCAAAGCATCCCCTTTCACCTACCCTTGGTCCTCCTCCCATCTGAGCTCTCCTTTTCCAACAGACTGTCATCCACTCTGCAGTCCATGGCCTGTGAATCTGGGGGCGTTCCTGAGGCACTTTCAAAGTTCGATTCCTTTATTGAGTCTTTATGACAGCCCACAGCCTAAAGCAAAACAAAAGTGAGGGTTAATTGATCATGAACAGGGCTGAGACCACCCAGAGGAGCTGTCAGGGGCCAGGCTACTGAGTGGATTAAATTTCCAAAGTCATAGAGGATGTGTGTAGCCAGAGGGAGACTGCTTTACTTTGCAGTCATGAGCTGAGGGCTAAGGAAAAGAATATTCTGTGGCTTTTAGAAGAAAATGGTAACTTCCCTCATA
>NW_011480338.1:23384-23976 GCF_000754665.1 Bison bison bison
TCAAATATTTACTCTGGCACCAGCTACTTGGTGACTCAATCAAGTAATCCAGACCTGGTATCCCAGCTCTGAAATACCTACATACTCTACTGTGAGAGATAAGTGATTTCATAGATGGGAACTTTTGCAAAAGTTATTTGTTTTCTACTAATATATCTGTATGTAGTGGGACTGGTAGTAGATTGTTTCATTTATATAGCATTGATTACAGTTTGACTGGGGCTTCCTAGTTGATGCAATGGTAAAGAATCTGCCTGCCAATGCAGGAGACACTGTTGATGAAGGTTGGGAAGATCCCCTGGAGAAGGGAATGGCAATCCACTCCAGTATTCTTGCCTCGGAAATCCCATGGACAGAGAAGCCTGGCAGGCTACAGTCTATGGGGTCACAAAGAGTCAGACACAACCTAGCGACTAAGCGGGTAGGCACGCAGTTCAGTTCAGTTCAGTTGCTCAGTCATGTCCGACTCTTGGCGACCCCATGAATCGCAGCACGCCAGGCCTCCCTGTCCATCACCAACTCCCGGAGTTCACCCAGACTCACGTCCATCGAGTCAGTGATGCCATCCAGCCATCTCATCCCTGTCGTCCCC
>NW_011480338.1:24076-25243 GCF_000754665.1 Bison bison bison
AATTAGATCCAAAGTTTGGAAACTAGTCTTAGATTCAAATTTTGGGTCTATTGTTTTCTAGCTTGTGATATTAGGCCATTTATTTAACTCCTCTGAGGTTCAATTACCCTTCTTCCATAATCTTGGATAATATTAGTATTTACATCAGGGGTCAACAGATGTTTTCTGTAACAGACCAGACAGCAAATATTTTAGGCTTTACAGACTATATCATATACTGTCTTTCACAGCTACTCAACTCTGTCTTTGTGGTGCAAAAGCAGACCTCAACAGTATATAAAAGAGTGGGCATGGCTCCAATAAATCTCTATTTACAACAAACAGGCAACAAGCCAGATTTAGCCCACTGACCCTAGATTTCTAAGCACTGATCTGCATTAATGCTTGGCACAGTTCTAAACATTAATTTTAATGAATGTAAATGTAAATTATATTAATTCTGTGACATAAAGGTAAACTTTTACCATTATTCAAGACTGTGTCACAATCATATGGGGATATGAATACTGTATTAATCACAGGCTATATTACATCAAAAATGAAAACTAGATCCTAAAGGAAAATACTGTGGTTTGAAGATTTACGTTTGGGCAGAATTCTGCAGTAGAATCTGCTGGTCTGATGAAAGGGAAATAATAATCATTGAACATTCTGCCATGCTTTCTAATCAACTAAATAGACAGGGAATGCTAGAATATTAAACAAAAGCCTGTCAGATGAAATTTTCAGTAAGCCAGGATCACACATTTATTCATTCTTCAAAGTGTTTATCCTTTGACTGTCATGTCCTTCCTAAATGTTGCTAAACATATGCACCTAGTGGAAGCCTAATGTGCTGAACTTGTACCATTAGAGTCCTGTTCCTTGTCTTCATAATATAATGAAGCTGATTATATTCCTTGTTTTATAATGTTCATCCTATTAGGATAAAGAAATTCATTGACTACTGAGCACAGCCTTATGTTCACGTTCTTATCATTAGCACTGTTCCGGCTATGGGCCTGTCAGCATTTTCAGCCTAAATGCTGCTTTCAGGGCTTTGCAACTCAGTCATAAAAATTAGCTGCAGGCAGAAACTTGACATATAAAGTCCAGACCCAAGAGAAAAAATTTATTACATTTTTAACAGGAAGAGGGAAGTACATTTGGCTATTATAAAAAGCATAA
>NW_011480338.1:25343-27811 GCF_000754665.1 Bison bison bison
TAAAAAGCATAAAAATCATTGTGGTGGACTTGCACTGGATCCTTTGCTGTCCTGGCATAGTTTAAGTTTGCATTTGTAGTCTGCCTCCTCCATTTTCCATATATCCATGCAGGAACCCTACGGACTTCCCATTTTTGAGGACTTTACAACAAGTTCCCTTAAGGCTACTGTCCTATTTAAGATTGAACCAAAGCAGCTTTTTGAGTACCATTTGTCAATGGGAAAAGGAAATTTCAACCTCTTACCATAGCCTTCTATGAATTCAAAACTGGAATCACTCTCCCACCATAATACAGCACAGGGTATGACCTGCCTCAGAATTCATATACTTGAGTTTTAGAAATGGCTTGTATGTACAGAGACATTTCTTTGATGCAAGATTGAATTAAGGAAGCTTAATTAACATTTTCTAATTAAATACTGCATGGTGAACTCAATCACATTGTACTCTGCAACTTTGATGAGATCACTCTGTCTTTAAGTAAACAAGATGGGATCTAGCTTTGAGAGCATGGATGATAACCATTCCATCCCTTCTTTGGCTGTCACCCCTGTTTTTCAGAAACATTTTTAGCCATTCATCTAATTTTAGGAATTGGTAGAAATGCATTTCTCAGAAGTGCTCAAGGATATTTAAAATGATACCTTACCTAGGAATTGACAGGAATCATATTCAACCCATTTAATACCTAATTTATAGTTAACCTATTCATTGGCAATTAAGTCTATTTTTCTTCCCTCTAAGCTTATATTCAGTATGAAATATATGATATATAATATGTATCATATAATACATAAGATGTGATTTCCAGTGACCCCCATGGTGTTCTGTTTAATGGCCAATGTACCAGCCTCATGTCACATGGTCTGAGAATAGCACCCCTGTGTGAAATGCCTTTGCCACTGGCTTCCAGGACACCACAGTCTCTGGATTTCTCTCCTGCTTTCTCGTCTCTTTCTCTCTCAATTTCCTTTGATGGTTAGTCCTGTTCCTCTGGGGCTTCCCAGGTGGCTTAGTGGTAAAGAATCTGCCTGCCAGTGCAGGAGATGAAAGAGACCTGGGTTCGATCCCTGGGTTGGGAAGATCCCCTGGAGGAGGAAATGACATCCCACTCCAGTATTCTTGCCTGGAGAATCTCATAGACAGAGAACCCTGGCGGGCCACAGTTCATGGGGTTGCAAAGAGTCAGACACAACTGAGTGACTGAGTACTCATGCACCTGTTCCTCTGGCCTCCTCATCTTGCAAAGCCCAGGTCTCCTCCATAATCTCATTCTATCCATATGCCAGTGACTTCAAAGTGTATATCCTCAGCCCTGATATTTCTTTAAAGTTGCATCTCTAACCATCTACCCATCCCCACTGGAAGAGATAGATACCCCCCAATACCACGTCTCCAAAAACGAGCTCCTGGTCTTTCCTTCTGGACCTGCATCACCCATAGCCTCCTCTGTCTCAAGGACAGAAACTCCAGTCCTCAGTCTCTCAGGCCAAAATCTTTAGAATCATCCTTGACCTCTCTTTCCCTCACTCTTCACATTCAACCTGTCAGGAAATGCTGATGGCTCTAACTTTACAATTATCCAGAGTCAGATGACTTCACTTCCTCAACTGTTACTGCCCTGGTCTGGGGCACTTCTCATTACTCATCTGCTCAAAAGCTCCCATTTCACGTTGTGAGCAACAATCCTTACAGTGGCTTACAGCAGCAGTCCTCAACCTTTTTGGCACCAGAGACTGGTTTTATGGAAGATAATTTATCCATAGACTGAGGTAGGGGGATGGTTTCAGGATGTTTCAAACACATTGCATCTTTTGTGTACTTGATTTCTATTACTGGGCTTCCCTGGTGGCTCAGGCAGTAAGGAGTCTGCCTGCAATGCAAGAGACCTGGGTTCGATCCCTGGGTCAGGAAGATCCCCTGAAGAAGAGAATGGCAGCCCACTCCAGTATTCTTACCTGGAGAATCCCATGGACAGAGGAGCCTGGCAGACTATAGTCCATGGGGGTCGCAGAGTCGGAGATGTCTGAGCAACTAACACTTTCACTTTTAACTTTTATTTCTATTATTATTACATCAGCTCCACCTCAGATCATCAGGCATTAGATCCCAGAGGTTGGGAACCCCTGGTTTACAAGGCCCTACCCAGGTGAACTCTCCACCCTCTGTATGACACCATCTCTACCCTCTCTGTCTTCCTTATTCCACACCAGCCCATTGGCCTCCTTCCTGGTTGTCTAACGTGCTAGACACTTGTCCTTCTTAGGGCTTTGAGCAGTACGCTGTTTGTCTTCCTGTAATGCTCCTCCATGGCATATCCACCCAACTAACTCCTTCACCTCCTTCAAGTCTTTTCTCAAATTTCAATATTTCAGTACATCCTGTTTTGATCCCCTGTTTAACATTGTAGACTTACCCTTGCCTGCATTCCTGGGTCCTACTTATCATCTCTGCTATCCATGGAACT
>NW_011480338.1:27911-30151 GCF_000754665.1 Bison bison bison
CTACTTTTTCTCCTTTTCCCATATATCTGATCACCTTTGAACATGCTATATTGTTTTTGTCCATTCCCTGTCATCCCACACCAGGATACAAGTCCTGTGGGGGCTAAAAGTGTTGCTTTGTTCTTTTACATTGCCCAAGCACCAAGAGTAATGTCTCACGCTGAGAAGTAACTCAATAAATATCTAAACTGCTAAATGCATGCATAATTATTTTAAAAAATCATAATATATAGCCATAAAAATTCAAGCATTCGTAACAGATAGTAACAATGCCAAATGATTTGTTAAAGATTTTTAATTTAGGGGATTTATTTTATTTACAAATAATATTTGTTTTAAATTATTCTTATTAGCATTTTAAAAGATGGATTTTTTATATAATTAAAGATGGATGGTGACAGTCTATATCAAGCAAATTTCAAAGAAATAATAGTCACATTGTCATAGGGTTCTAAAGAAAATTGTCACATGGAGAATTAAGCATGTAAAGCAATTGCATCTTCATGATTTAGTTAATAAAATGTCCGAAAGAGATAAGCTCAGTTGTAGATCTAATTGCCTCACCACATGAGCCATTTTTTACATTGACAGCAAAAGCAAGAACTTTAGAAGATTTTTCTCCAAATTTTTTGATGTTGTTATTTCTTCCTAAAGTACAATAATTTATTTAGCTATACATGCTTACCAGAAGCAAGCAACGAGGAGTCCCTTTCATCTTTCATTTCTAGAATCTCCTGCTCTATGGGTATGTTTTGTCTCATGTTCTTCTTTCTCCACTCCAGAGGTTTTGATCATATCAAATTTCTCTTAATGAAGATGATTAGAGGGTAAAAACCAATAAAAATTAGCTGGGGGGAGGGGAGTAGAAGGTTCCTTCAGGCACTGAATTCTAACCAAGTTAGTTAAAGCTATTATTGATACTCAGAATATCATATTAAAGCACTGCAAATCTTTAAGAATGAAGATTGTGGAGTCACTGCTAATAACATAATGGCAAAAGAATGTGTTAAGTGCTAAAAAATAATGAAATAGGCCTAGATGGCAACTCCTGACTCAAATAACTATAATAGTTTTTTGATAATCACCATTCTCAGAATACAATTTAGGAAAGAAATAAAAGCAAGAGTTAGATGCAATATGGAGTAGACTTAATAGGACCTAGAAACCAGAGTTAAGTTGAAAATCATAGCCTAATGTAATTGTGTTGCAGAAGCCTTTCAAGAAAAATATAAACTATGAAATAAAATTTGTATGGAATCCTTACGGAAACCTCATCTTTATACACTCACTATTTTGATGATTTACACTTCTAATTTTACATCTTTTGTTGAGTGTGCCCTAGCAAAATTATGAAAACATGTTTCTCATTAGAATACTTGGAATCCCCTGCATATAACTTGTCCCAATCAATGAATAGGAATTTCCTTTCTGTAATGAATATTGCTACTATCCCATAATCTATATTGTACTTGGAGGAATTATTAATTCTTTAGTTATTAAAATAGCCTAATCAAGTCTCACAACTCTCGCTCATAAAAACACAAAAATGATCAGAGTAAAATCACTAAAGATTATCTCTTCAAATTACAAGAACAAGAAAATTGTACATTTTCAGCCAAATATGCTTTTAGTATCATTCAACTGTTTTGCATAAAGCACTTAATGTTAAGAAAAAATTGTACTCTGAACAGTTTGCATAATAACTTACCATGTTTGAAATATGTGATAGCTGTGTTTCTTCAGCTTTCTACACCAGCAGACCTGACAGTGGAGCCAATTTGGGCCTTTTATGCTTATTTCCACATTAAAACTTTTAAAAATAATCTACCATTGTAAGCTTATTTTTGCACTGGTTAATGAGTGAGATCCAATTATATTGAATCTCTCAATTTAAAAAAAACTGCGCGGACACTCATTTCAGGACTTCTCTGATGGGGTGTCACAATATTTTATTCAAAAGACTTATATTACATTATGAGGATACAAATAGCAAGAGATTGTTTTTGTTTTTAAATCTTTTGATCTTGGTCAGAAAAATTTCTAAACATAGTTACCCAAAATAATGTTAAGAGGTGGAAAAGAGCTACTTTTTCAGGCTATGGGTAGATATTTTAATGTCTACCTTAAGGTTTCTTAATAGGTGAACTCACCCAGAGTCCAGTTCAGTTCAGTTCAGTCGCTCAGTCATGTCCAGCTCTTTGCAACCCCATGAACCACAGCATGCCAGGCCTCCCTGTCCA
>NW_011480338.1:30606-31353 GCF_000754665.1 Bison bison bison
CCATTGTTTCCCCATCTATCCGCCATAAAGTGATGGGACCAGATGCCATGATCTTAGTTTTCTGAATGTTGAGCTTTAAGCCAGCTTTGTCACTCTCCTCTTTCACTTTCATCAAGAGGCTCTTTAGTTCTTCTTCACTTTTTTTCATAAGGGTGGTGTCATCTGCATATCTGAGGTTATTGATATTTCTCCCAGCGATCTTGAGTCCAGCTTGTGCTTCCTCCAGCCCAGCGTTTCTCCTGAGGTACTCTGCATATAAATTAAATAAGCAGGGTGACAATATACAGCCTTGATGTACTCCTTTTCCTATTTGGAACCCGTCTGTTCCATGTCCAATTCTGACTGTTGCTTCCTGACCTGCATACAGGTTTCTCAAGAGTCAGGTCAGGTGGTCTGGTATGCCCATCTCTTTCAGAATTTTCCACAGTTTACTGTGGAAATAAACACACAGAGTTTAATAATCCACACAGTCAAAGGCTTTGGCATTGTCGATAAAGCAGAAGTAGATGTTTCTCTGGAACTCTCTTGCTTTTTCCATGATCCAGAAGATTGTAGCAATTTGATCTCTGGTTCCTCTGCCTTTTCTAAAACTACCTTGAACATCTGGAAGTTCACGGTTCACGTATTGCTGAAGCCTGGCTTGGAGACTTTTAAGCATTACTTTACTAGTGTGTGAGATGAGTGCAATTGTGTGGTAGTTTGAGCATTCTTTGGCATTGCCTTTCTTTGGGATTGGAATGAAAACTG
>NW_011480338.1:31519-32706 GCF_000754665.1 Bison bison bison
TAGTGATGCTTTCTAAGGCCACTTGACTTCACATTCCAGGATGTCTGGCTCTAGGTGAGTGATCACACCATCGTGATTATCTGGGTTGTGAAGATCATTTTTGTACAGTTCTTCTGTGTATTCTTGCCACCTCTTCTTAATATATTCTGCTTCTGTTAGGTCCCTACTGTTTCTGTCCTTTATTGAGCCCATCTTTGCATGAAATGTTCCCTTGGTATCTCTAATATTTTCTTGAAGAGCTCTCTAGTCTTTCCCATTCTGTTGTTTTCCTCTATCTCTTTGTATTGATCACTGAGGAAAGCTTCCTTATCTCTCCTTGCTATCTATTCTTTGGAACTCTGCATTCAAATGGGTATATCTTTCCTTTTCTCCTTTGCTTTTCTCTTCCCATCTTTTTACAGCTATTTGTAAGGCTTCCTCAGACAGCCATTTTGCTTTTTGGCATTTCTTTTTCTTGGGGATGATCTTGATTCCTGTCTCCCGTACAATGATGGATGTAAATGGTCTATGATATACTGGCTAGTCTTCCTTATTGCCTCAGGGAGAAATTAAAAGGCTTCATCATTAAGAAAACAATGACAGTTGGAGTTCTATTTCTAGGACTTATGGTATAATTTTGAATTTGTCAATCAAATAAGAATCGTAAACTACTCATAATCCTCATGAACTCTTCACCCAACACTCAATATTCACTTTCACTGTAGTGAATTTATCATGAGTAATAAAAATATTCATAGCTTTGTTTACAGTTGTTAATGATGGGGGCTCAGTTTGAGGGGAAAGTCTTATCTTGGTTTCTACTCTTCCTTACTGTATCACTTAAGATAATGATAACTGTTCTAATGCAGGAATACAGAGCAATTCACTGGAGCTTAATATATTACAAGTTATTTTTGGATCACAAGAAACAAAGTCCACTGGGGCAGGGACTGTTGGTAGAGTGCTCTGTTCCACACCATCATTTAGAGACCCAGGAACATAGAGACTCTGTTACACTCAACACCCGGCTTCCAAATTCACCTTGGGTGTTGAAATCCTGGATGGATATTAGAGAAATGAGTGAGTTTTGCAGGGAGGAGGAATAGAACGAATAGGTCAAGCCTGGAAGTTTCATTGAGAACTTCTGCCCATATTCCATTAGCCAGAACTCAGTCATATGGCTACACTTGACTGCAAGGAAGGCTGGT
>NW_011480338.1:32989-33982 GCF_000754665.1 Bison bison bison
CCGTGAAAGAATAAGATGGTGAGTTCTTTGAGATGGTGTCTTTTGTGAACAATACAGTAGCTGAGAAATTTGGGGTAAAAAATAGCTCCAATGATGGATACCATACTTTACCTCTGTCTTTTTTGATGTGACTCTTTCAGTGTACATATCCTTCTAGTTACTTTTCCAATTTCCTGCTCACTAAAAAATATATACCTTGCTGAAAAACTTCTCAGCAACTATTTTCCATCAGTTCTTCACAAATCTTCATAGGAATCATCATTCTGGATATTGGAAATCAAAGACTTCATCAAACATCAAATCATCTAGAGATTTAGTACAGCCCTTTTGTAGCCTGTAATAAACCTATAAGAAATGATAGAAGCAATCTGAATCTAGCAGGCAATTGTTCTACACTGATTTTGAGTACTTTAAAAGATGTCCCTTCTTAGTATTAAAAAACAAGGGCATGTATTTTTTTTTCAGCTAGGCTACCTCCTTTTGTCTCTGAATAGATTCTAGCATCTTTACAATCCAAGTTTTCAACCAAATTTTTGACAATATTGTAAAGTAATTAACCTCCAATTAAAATAAATAAATTTATATTAAAAAAAATAAATAAAATTTTAAAAAAAGAAATTCACTTCCAAAAATGATACTTCCAAGATGAATTTTATATTCTCTCTCTTTTTTATCCACCCCACAAAGCTTGTGGAATCTTAGTTCCCCAACCAAGAATTGAACCTGGGACCTCCACAGTAAGAGTGCAGAGTCCTAACCACTGAACCACCAGGGAATTCCCAAGATTTATTTATTTGCTTTTTTTCAATAGCACAAATTGTCTTTTTAAACGGTTAAAAAAATGTTTTTTTTTTTTTAATGTGTGTGATTGATTTTAAAATGTCAGTGAATAGTGATGGTTTCATGGAACATAGCTTCATGTTTTGTTTTGGTTTGGTTTTTTTATGTTGCCAGATGCTAAAATGGAGGCTCATTTACATCACCATGTTAAAA
>NW_011480338.1:34358-34732 GCF_000754665.1 Bison bison bison
CAAGCTGGAATCAAGATTGCCGGGAGAAATATCAATAACTTCAGATATGCAGATGACACCACACTTATGGCAAAAAGTGAAGAGAACTAAGGAGCCTCTTGATGAAGGTGAAAGAGGAAAGTGACAAAGCTGGCTTAAAGCTCAACATTCAGAAAACAAAGATCATGGCATCTGGTCCCATCACTTCATGGCAAATGGATGGAAAAACAGTTGAAACAGTGGCAGACTTTATTTTTTTGGGCTCCAAAATCACTGCAGACGGTGACTTCAGTCATAAAATTAAAAGACGCTTCCCCCTTGGAAGAAAAGCTATCACCAACCTAGACAGCATATTCAAAAGCAGAGACATTACTTTGCCAACAAAGGTCTGTCTA
>NW_011480338.1:35861-36380 GCF_000754665.1 Bison bison bison
TGAACTGAACAGTTGTTATTTAATTGCTCAGTCATGTCTGACTCTTTGTGACCCCCGGGATTGTAGCCCTCCCTGCTCCTCTGTCTGTGGGTTTCCCAGAGAAAAATACTGGAGGGGTTGCTATTTCCTTCTCCAGAGGATCTTCCCAACCCAGGGATGAAACCCGTGTCTCTTATATTGGCAGGTGGATTCTTTACCACTGAACCACCAGGGAAGCCCTCCACCAAATTCATTCTGCCCCCAGAAAAAGATGATGATTTGATCCTAATCATGCTAACTACATTTCAATAGTCTCCAGAGAAAATGTCTGCTTTCCAAAATGCAGATCATTAGACTTTATTGTACTATTTAGCAACTCCTACCACTGAGAAATCAAGGCTTATCCACTTATCCCAACTTTACCTGATTTTAGCCACCCCAGGGTTCCAGTCCACAGTTTTCTCATAAATTCTGCCCACCCTTTAATCAGATCTACCTGCTAGTCTTGGAGGCTCTCCTTGAACACCATTTCTAGGCATG
>NW_011480338.1:36686-38126 GCF_000754665.1 Bison bison bison
CATGTTCCATTGTGTATAACCATCCTTTTATACATAAGCTGCTTTCTCTTTCTTTCACTCTCAGTTTCTTTTTTATGAACTATTCAAATCAACTCATTAAAAATAGTATAAAAGATGCTAGTACCAATAGGAAAACCCCTGGAGAAGAGAATGTCAACACACTCCAACCTGGAGAATCCCATGGACAGAGGAGCCTGCTAGAGGAGCCTGGCAGGCTATAGTCCATAGGGCCACAAAGAGTGAGATACCGCTGAGCGACAAACACTTTTACTTTACACCAGTAGAATAACAGTCAAGTCTTTGCTTTGGGTCAGATTTCCCTCTGTTCCTCTGCCCCTGAGGAAGGTCTAAGCTTCCATAGTCTCTTGATTCAGGATAAGAGTCCTATTGATACTTTCCCAAATGACCATGAACAGAAACTGAGAAGCTGTCACCATTAATATCCACTAAAAGTCTTTTTAGTCCAAACTAAACTTTAGTCCTCACAAGCTGTGAGTCTCAGGATCCTTTGAACCTCCTCTAAGAAGTCTCATTTAAATGGATGTGTTGGATATGTTATTGATGGACATTGTTATATTCGTGTAGATTTTAAGAAGGAGGCTTCTATTCCCTATGACTTACCCAAAAGATTAAGATACACACTCTTAGGAATGAATAGGAAGCCAATGTTTACACGAAAATCTTCACTTAAGAGGGATGAGTGTGATGGTTTGATTTATAATGTGAGTTGCAACACCTATGAAAATCTTCCTCAGTTTACATAGAAGGATATGATTTTTTTTTTAAGCAGAAAGGAGATGAATCAAATACCAATGTAATGTATCTTAAAAAAAAAAAAAAAAAAACTTTATCTTGTAGCCAGTGAAGATTTGGAAATTTTTTCATTAATTTTAAGTAAATAAATGTTAGTCACTCAGTTGTGCCCAACTCTTTGTGACCCCATGGACTGCAGCCCACCAGGCTCCTCTGTCCATGAGATTTTCCAGGCAAGGATACTGGAGTGGGTTGCCATTTCCTTCTCCAGGGGATCTTCCCAACCCAGGGATCGAACCTGGGTCTCCTGCACTGCAGGCGGATTCTTTACCAACTGAGCTACAAGGGAAGCCTTCGTTAATTTTATGTGATTATTAATACCATTTCGATGAGTTTGCTAAACATAGAAAGTCTTTAGTAAGTAATTTTACACATACCTCATGGGCCTTCCCAAGTGGCGGTAGTGGTAAGAACCCATCTGCCAATACAGGAGACTCAAAGACACAGGTTCAATCCCTGGGTCAGGATCCCCTTGAGTAGGCCACTCTAGTATTCCTGCCTGGAGAATCCCATGGACAGATGATACAGTCTGTAGTGTCAAAAAGAGTCAGACACGACTGAGCGACTGACACTTCTCTTCCCTTCATAGTCATTGGAAGTCCTTTATTTTGTTTGCAGCACGCACAC
>NW_011480338.1:38226-39665 GCF_000754665.1 Bison bison bison
CAGACACAACTGAGCAACTTCACTTTCACTTTTCACTTTCATGCATTGGAGGAAATGGCAACCCACTCCAGTGTTCTTGCCTGGAGAATCCCAGGGATGGGGGAGCCTGGTGGGCTGCTGTCTATGGGGTCGCACAGAGCTGAAGTGACTTAGCAGCAGCAGGGAAATAGTCCATTGGGCAGTTATGAGTCTTTGCACTAATCTAGGTATAGTTGCTCATAGGTTCTGAAAGTGTTAAATATAATATCATGGCGTTGATTACATATCACATTTTATTTTCTCACTCAAGTGTGATTTGATATAGTTGCCTAGATTTAGCTTCTAATTTACCTACCTTAGACTCACTTAAGTATACAGTTACTTTTTCAGTATTGACAAGAATGTGTTACTGTAAGTAGTTCCTAAGAATAGGACAGCATTTTCTAGTTCTCTGGCATTGAAGACTTTTTGTTTGTTATCTTGTTTGCTTATTTGTTTGTGAATCCTCATAGGACAAGGAAAAAGCTCTTGTGTTTCCTTATGGATTTAATCTCTGAAACTTTTACACTGTCACTAATGATGTCCCCGGAGTCCTTGGAGCTCAAATAAGAGGGTGTACAGTTCATAAATTTTTATTTAAATGCAACTCTTGCTTTTATATAAGTTTACAATCTGGTAAAGAGACAAGGAGATAAAAAAAGATGTAAAAGAAAAGCCCTAGCCAAAGACTTAAATTTAGAGATCAGTAAAATTGTGGGTGGTAAAGACATCTAGCTTATTGATCTATATGATCCCATCCATGAATGCAAAGCATGTGAAGAGGGTTAAAGGGAGAAACAGCCAACATAGAAAATGTATACATACATGTATATGTTTATACAAGCTTCTCTGGTGGCTCAGCAGGAAAGAACACCTGCCAATGCAGGAGACAGGTTCAATACCTGGATTGGGAAGATCCCCTGGAGAAGGAAATGGCAACCCACTCCAGTATTCTTGCCTGGGAAATCCCACGGACAGAGGAGCCTGGCAAGTTACAGTCCATGGGTTTGCAAAAGAGTCTGACATGACTTAGCAACTAAAACAACATGTTTATACATATAAATTTACTTCTGTGCAGGGGAGGTTAACTAAGCAGTCTTCACATGGCTGTCTCTGCATCTCATGCTGAAACCTGAAGTTCACAGGCAGGAAGTCAGGAAGAGTCAGATAATAAGTGAGATAGAACCCAATGAGCACAAGCTGGAATTGCAGTCCACAGGGCAAGCCATCAAGTGGGGAGAGAATGAGCAGGCTTGAATTCTCCTTGGACCGACTGAAACCCATGTCAAGTTCTTGTTGCCTCTAAGCTTACCAAAGAGAATGATCCAGGGCCCTTTATCATAGAGCTAAACACACACCACTGGTGCCGGAGTCAGAGACACTGGCAGAAGACCCAGGGGAAAAGAGCAATTTCAGGCCCA
>NW_011480338.1:39979-40231 GCF_000754665.1 Bison bison bison
CAGGGACAGGGGAGCCTGGTGGGCTGCCACCTATGGGGTCGCACAGAGTTGGACACGACTGACGCGACTTAGCAGCAGCAGCAGCACAATATGCAGTCTCAAAGGTGGCAGGCCATGGTGGGTGCCAGGGTGAGGGGTCTGGTAATCATTGTATTTCATGAACATACTGGCACTCGGAGGATCAGTGAAGGAAGTAATGTAGAAATTAGAGGATGGGATAAAAAAAAAATCAGCTTATTTATCATCACAACT
>NW_011480338.1:40331-44271 GCF_000754665.1 Bison bison bison
AAATATTCATTTTACCTTTCTCTCTCTCCCATCCCAAATAACCATTCCTAATATTGAAAGGAAATATGTCTACTTTCCACTTTTTTTCAGGCCATATTTTTCTAAGATGAATAGTCTTGATTGTTACAGTCAGAGTAGAGGCTCTCTGAAAATTTTAAGAAAGTAATTGAACAAAGGGAAGTGACAGTGCTTGCCTTAGTAAAATAGAAAGCATAAATACTGTTCACACCTCTTGTTTGGCTCTCTAAGAAGAACAAGTGTTGCTACAGGTTATAACCTTATTTATTGCTAGGGGGGAAAAAAAAGCTCTTAAGTGGAAGGGTTTCATTCATACTGTACCAAACCCCTGTTTTTGGAGTAAGATGATGAAAAGAGGAAAGCTAGCCTAAAAATGAACACACTTTCAACAAGGCTGATTTTAAAATTTTACCTGTGTTGGAAAAACCCATAGTCCCTAACTATGGATGAGAAAGATGTCTCCTCTATTAATTAATGAATTTAGTTTTAGCTGCACTGTGTCTTCATTGCTGTGCGGGCTTTCCCTCCCTAGTTGTGGTGAGCAGGGGCTACTCTTCATTGTGGTATACAGGCTTCTCGTGGTGGTGGTTTCACTTGTTTCAGAGCACGGGCTCTAAGCATGTGGGCTTCAGGA
This sequence comes from Bison bison bison, assembly GCF_000754665.1. Lineage (NCBI taxonomy): Eukaryota > Metazoa > Chordata > Mammalia > Artiodactyla > Bovidae > Bison > Bison bison. Next base: position 40,984 of record NW_011480338.1, read on the forward strand.
GCTGGGACTCTGGCTTAGTTGTTCCCCAGCAGGTGGGATCTTTTCAGACCAGGGATTGAGCCTGTGTCCCCTACATTGGTAGATGGATTCTTAACCACTGGACCACCAGGGAAGCCTGAAAGGTGTCTTCTCTAATACATATGTTAATGCTGTGATTCCAAGGAGTATCACTAATCTATAGTCTTTACAGCTGTACTTTTCTCAGCATATTTCGAGTCACAGAGCAGATCTAGATTGAGGGAGAGGTGTTTCTTCAAGAGCCTTCTATGACTGTAAACTGTTGGAGAAAAGAGTTAGAAGAAGAAGATGGTGCATGGTCTGCTCTGCTACCTTGAAGTAGAATGTATTATGACATGTTAATGCTGTTGTTAATTTTTTTCCTAAATTATAAAAGCGTTATTTCTACATTATATAAATTTTGAAAAATAAAGGCAAAGAAGACAAGAAAGAAATAACCAAGATATGTCAAAATGCTTTAAAGCTTCCTCTGTGGAATCTTAAGCATCTTTCTCTTACTTCAAATGAATAACTCAAGGAGCGTATCTTTGGGCTAAGTAGTGCCAGAAAAAAGTACTAATTAAGCAATGTTTAACACTGCAATTTTCTACTCACAAGAATCTGGTTGGGTTTAATAGCTTTATTAATTTTGTCTTAATTTTTGCTATAGTTATGTTGTTTTACTGTGTGATGGGCATGGTCATGGCAAATTAAAGTATCAGATTGATCAAGTTAATCAGATCAATGAGTATTTTTATTAACTCAAGATGCTGTTGATTCAGAAGGTACATCCTATTAACTAAACTTGCCATTAACTTCTCAATACAGCATATTCCAACAGCTAGCACCAAGGACCTACTGTTATAAAATATCATCCAGATATGAACAAATGACTTTATTTTTGTCCTCTATCTTGGGCTGTGTAAAAGTAACCAGGGTTTCCTGGAAAACATTTAGAAGTAATTGCTCTATTTTACCTATATCGATTAGGGGTATTTAAGGGCATTCTGCTTGAGACTCAAGTGTTAGGGGATAAAAAAAACAGCTTATTAATGTAACTACAGGTAGAACAACAGAAATAGGTGGAGGAAGCATTCATCTGTCTTCAATGATACAAGTGGTCATTTTTCTAAAGACAAGAAGATTCCGTTATTTTCATTTACTTCTATAACTTTCCACCTAGAGAGTTGCCAATATTAGAACATACATTAAAAATCACAGAATAATAGTAATGGGCACAAAAATAGACTTCAGAAAATCATATACTTTCTGTAGGTAAGAAAGTTTAAAGATATTCTCAAGCGATAACCTTTATTAGATGCTGGCAAGTCTCAGATGCTACATTGTAGTCTCTTTTATTGAAGACATCTTGATGGTTATAAAACTTCTGGATCAGCATCTCATAAGCCTTGCATAAGGCAGTTGTGATTAAAAATCACATAGAAAATCTCTCAATAGCTTACAGAAAAGCAACCAGTCTGGTCTGGTATTGGGGTATGTATGAGTTTTAATAAGATGTTGGTTTTTGCTAAAAGGGCCAAAAGTAAAGATAACCCCATGAGGGAGAATTGAGTTATAGAAAGTGAGATTGGGAACCTCAAAAGGAAGGAAAAAGTTAATAATAACACCATAGCTTCAGAAGAAATTGCAGGTTGAGAGACAATAAAAATACTTTTAAGCATGGGGGGGAAATATCTCCTTGAACCTGAGGTTCTGAGATCAGGAAAGAGGCATGAAAGTGAGAACAGCAGGGTTGCTTTCAACTCATTTTGAAGACACCAGTGGTAGAATAGACTGAGAAGGGAGACACAGGTTCCAAAGAGAATGACATGTCTTTTTCAAGAATGAAAAGAACTGAAAGAAATAGCTGTTTTGCAGGCTGGAAATGAAAATAACAGTGAATTTCTTTAAAGTACTGAAAATATGAATGCTATCAACTTCTGAAACTTTTCCTGATTAACTCAGCACAAAAACTTCAAACTGCTATCATTTCTCCTTCAATCAAATGTGGACCAAGAAACCAAGCTTCATAGTATAGTTTAGGCTCAGAAGCTGTCAGAAGCATTTTACTAAACCACTGTGGAGGAGAGACAAGCACACAAAGCATTATATGAAACACCAGCAGTTACACTGAGTACTTTTAACATAACGCTGACCAACGATAGCCCTTCTAGGCAGGAACCAAGAAAACACAAAACTGTGAGTTCACTGAATGTTCATTTACATTTTAAATAAACATCATGCCTGAGCTATCATTATGTCCTACACTAGCCATGTTTTAGAAGCTTATAAAACTTCCTGGAGAATATTTCGTTAACCTTGAAAGCCACATAAACCTAAGGATTATGGCTTATATTTTTTAAAAGATAAGAAAAGCAGGATTTATGCCTATCCAAATTATCTCTTAAGACCCTGAGTGTTAGGAAGCTTAGAGAAGGGTGTTTCATTAAAATGCAGCTATAGCAAAATGTAATTGGAATTGGACCTTTTATTTCAGTACAGTCAGTCCATTTAAGAAGCAATGAAACAAAACACCCTTTTTAAATCACAAGGTACTATATGTGTTTTAGAGCAAATGCTATTGGGACTTCCCTGGCAGTCCAGTGGTTAAGACTCTGCACTTCCACTACGAGGGTTGTGGGTTTGATCTTGATCAGGAAACTAAGATCCCACATGCTGTGTGGCCCCTCAAAAAAACCCAAACCAAAAGAAACAACAACAGCAAAAATAGAACAGATGCTATTGACTGTATTACTGTTGTTGTTTAGTCACTCAGTCATGTCCAACTCTTTTGCGACCCCATGGACTGTACCCTGCCAGGCTCCTCTATCCATGTAATTCTCCAGGCAAGAATACTGGAGTGGGTTACCATGCCTTCCTCCAGGAATCTTTCCATCCCGGGGATCAAACCTGCATCTCCTGCACTGGCAGGCGGATCCTTTATCAGTGAGCCACCAGGGAAGCCGATTGACTATATTACCCTTAAGTAAACCAAAACCTAAGTAAACTCCTTATAGATTTCCTCCAGTTAAAGCCACATTCTTTCTTAAAAAGAGACTCATTTCTAATGCCATACTTTCTTCCTCAAAAAGGGCATTTGTAGTTTTCTGTTTCTGTATTTTGTATATAGGTATTGTGGGAAATTACTAGAGGATTCAGATCAGATCAGATCAGTCACTCAGTCGTGTCCGACTCTTCACGACCCCATGAATCGCAGCACACCAGGCCTCCCTGTCCATCACCAACTCCCGGAGTTCACTCAGACTCACGTCCATCGAGTCAGTGATGCCA
>NW_011480338.1:44613-47959 GCF_000754665.1 Bison bison bison
AGTGTCTTTTAATTTCATGGCTGCAGTCACCATCTACAGTGATTTTGGAGCCCAGAAAAATAAAGTCTGTTACTGTTTCCACTGTTTCCCCATCTATTTCCCATGAAGTAATGGGACCAGATGCCATGATCTTCGTTTTCTGAATGTTGAGCTTTAAGCCAACTTTTTCACTCTCCTTGTTCACTTTCATCAAGAGACTTTTTAGTTCCTCTTCACTTTCTGCCATAAGGGTGGTGTCATCTGCATATCTGAGGTTATTGATATTTCTCCCAACAATCTTGATTCTAGCTTGTGTTTCAGGAGGTAAATGTGGTTCTTCTCTATATCACTAAGTAGATTAAATTATTTGGTATAGTGGCATGAATATTATCCTGCCACACTGCAGCCTGAGACAGAAGATTTTTTAAAAAATCCTTTCTAGAGGTATCGGATAACAAGGTACCCCAAAATACAATGTCTTTAGCAAACTAGATGTGTGTTTCTCTCACCAAATAGACCAATATAGAGAAGTTCAAAGTGGTGGATGATTCTGTTTCATGATGTCATTCAGGGACCCAGGTCCATTACATCTTATTGCTCTACCATTTTTGTCTTCATCTATATGACAGAAACCAGTTCACTGGCACATCTGCTTTCCAGCCTACAGGAAAATAGGGAGAAAGTCCAGGGCTGAGGCTTCATCATAAAGAAGATGAATGCGAAATTGTATACATCACTTCTTCACATTATCTCATTGGCCTCATCTCTGTCGTTTGGCCACATCTACCTGCAAAGGAAACTAGGAAATATCGTCTGTAGCTTGGTAGCTGTGTGTCCAACTAAAATTTGGGGGGTTATATTACTCAAAGGAAGAAGGATAATAGACACTGAGAGGCATTTATTGATCTCTGCCTCAATAGATATCAGTCAGGGTTTGGAGAAGACAGACTAAGCACAAAAAAGTTGGCAGTATTCTTCACTCAAGAACATGGCAAACTCAGTGTAACACTTACACTTGCATAAGCTGTTGGGGACAATGCTCTTCATCACCACCACTAATATACCTTCCTTTCCTCCTCGTTTCATTTTCCTTTTCTTCTCATTCCTCCTCTTCCTATTCCTATTTTTCCTCTACCTCTGTTATTTTCTTTCTTGCTTCAGTTGCTTTTGAAACTAAGGTCTACCGAATTTGCTGGCCACAGACAAATGCTTTCTCTATGTATGTTAATGACTGATTTAAATATCCCTGGAGGCTGAAAATGGAATAATTTGTTTTAAAAATGTGAATCTCCGGAAGGATGAGAAAGCACCACAAGAGTTAAAAATAAATCGATGAGAGATTTAGTACCACAGCTATGTAATTAATGGAGCAAAAATAAAGGAGATGTCTTCTCAAGATGCAATCACAGAGAGTTGAGATTAGTTAAGGCCTTAACAACAAAAAACCTAAAAATGCCTGCATTACCAAAAAAAGTCTATTTTGTGGATGACTCAAAACAATTTTAGAAATGAATACAATTATAAGTGGTTCTGATGCCTTTGGCAGAAAGCAAACCACAAGTCTCTTTTCCCATCTACTTTTTTCAACTAATGAGCAAAAATGGCCCTACTTCCCTGTTGCATTTAAAAATGGCTAGGCTGGTGAATTTTACATGTATGTTGACTCAAAAAAATTCCCCCAAATTGTTCTTCCGGTACATCATCACCAAGAGTTTCTGAATAACCTTTTGGAGCAAATCCATTCTTTGGCAATTAAATGTTTTCCATTGAGCACTTATCAGTTTCCTACTTCTGTTATATAATACCCATTTTCAGGACTTCCCTGGAGGTCCACTGGTTAAGACTCTGCACTTCCACTGCAGAGGGCATAGGTTCCATCCCTGGTCAGAGAACTAAGATCCCACATGCTATATAATCAAAATAATAATCATAATTCCCATTTTCTCAACACTCAGGTACAACATCATACCTCCCAAGGATGAAGGACTCAGGTGGCACCAGATATTTGCTGATTCCTGATGTGTCCCTCCTCTTCAGCTTGGTGTCCATTAATTGTTCTAGATGCTTCTAGGAAGGGAGAAATTGCCTTCTACCCTTTTAGTTTCTTCTGGTTGGTCTAAGAATTAAATTGACATGAGACAATTCAGCAGGAGAAAATCAAACAAAAGTATAATGACATGTATACTCGGGAGAGACCCAAGAAAACTGAGTAACTCACCAAAATGGACAAAACCGTCGCCTTAAATACCATCTTCAGCTAAAGACAAAAGAGGATATTGGAGGTAGTGGTTTGGGACTTGAAAGAGGAAGACGGCAATTCACATGGAAATAGAAAAAGAAAGGTTTCATAAACAAATGTTTGCTGCTCCAGGCAGAGACCATGGAATGCAGAGTGGAAGCATCTCTGCTTTAGGAAAGAAGAGAAAGCATCTCACCACCACACCTGGCCCATTGCAGATATCTCTGGTGATAGCTCTATTCCAGGAACAAGCCCTCTATCTAAATTCTTTTACACAGTTAGGGGGGAAGTCAGGGTTTCTTGCTGAGTCTTTCAGGCCTTGATTTCAGCTTGAGATAATCCACAGGCCAAAGAGACATTTGGGGATGACAAATGTGGCTCCCCTATCATGCAAGAAACTTTTAGATCATTCATCTAGAAAGCAGCCCTCATGAGCTAGCATACAAGTCCTTGCAAGAATCTTTGAGCTATCTAAAAACAGTACAGTAATAATGTTACCATTTTGTTCACCCTTTCCTCTCAAATGCCTGAGATTTCCTCTCCATTCTGGAGAGGCTCTGCCACTGCCTGCCTTTCTCTAGTTGATGTGGGAAAAATTCCAATAATTCATTCAAATTCCACTATGCAACCCCCAGGCTCCTGAAGGGCATGCTGCTTCTGCTACTGCTACTAAGTCGCTTCACTCATGTCCGACTCTGTGCGACCCCATAGACGGCAGCCCACCAGGCTCCCCCTGTCCCTGGGATTCTCCAGGCAAGAACACTGGAGTGGGTTGCCATTTCCTTCTCCATAGTTTGGCCTAATTCGATGCTTTAACTGTAAGTCATCACTTATAGAAAAGTTTAAGTCACAGTGTAATGATAGCAGTAGTAATAGTAATAATTGCTAACAACTTGTGAGCACTCACTCACCAGGGGTACTTTGTATGTTCAGTTCAGTCTCTCAGTCATGTCCAAATTTTTGCAACTGCAGCACGCCAGGCCTCCCTGTCCACCCCCAACTCCTGGCATTTACTCAAATTCATGTCCATTGAGTAGGTGATGCCATCCAACCATCTCATCCTCTGTCATCCCCTTCTCCTCCTGCCCTCAATCTTTTCCAGCATCAGGGGTTTTTCAAATGAGTCAG
>NW_011480338.1:48059-48760 GCF_000754665.1 Bison bison bison
ATCAGGGTAGATTTCCTTTAGGATGGACTGGTTGGATCTCCTTGCAGTCCAAGGGACTCTCAAGAGTCTTCTCCAGCACCATAGTTCAAAAGCATCAATTCTTCAGCGCTCAGCTTTCTTTATAGTCCATCTCTCACATCCATACATGACTACTGGAAAAACCATAGTTTTCACTAGACAGACCTTTCTTGACAAAGTAATGTCTCTGCTTTTTAATATGCTGTCTAGGTTGGTGATAGCTTTTCTTCCAAGGAGCAAGCGTCTTTTAATCACATGGCTGCAGTCACCATCTGCAGTGATGCTGGAGCCAAAAAAAATAAAATCTCTCATTGTTTCCCCGTCTATTTGCCATGAAGTGATGGGACCAGATGCCATGATCTTCGTTTTCTAAATGTTGGGTTTTAAGCCAACTTTTTCACTCTCCTCTTTCACTTTCATCATGAGGCTCTTTAGTTCTTCTTTGCTTTCTGCCATAAGGGTAGTGTCATCTGCATATCTGAGATTATTGATATTTCTCCCAGCAATCTTGATTCCAGCTTGCACTTCATCCTGCCCAGCATTTCTCATGATGTGTGTGTGTTAGTCACTCAGTCGTGTCTGACTCTTTGCGACCCCATGGACTGTACCCACCAGGCTCCTTTGTCCCTGGGATTCTCCCGGCAAGAATACTGGAGTGGGTTGCCATTTCCTTCTCCATGTGT
>NW_011480338.1:48942-51232 GCF_000754665.1 Bison bison bison
GTTCTATGTCCAGTTCTAACTGTTGCTTCCTGACCTGCATACAGATTTCTCAGGAGGCAGGTCAGGTGGTCTGGTATTCCCATCTCTTGAAGAATTTTCCATTTTGTTGTGATCCACACAGTCAAAGGCTTTGGCGTAGTCAATGAAGCAGAAGTAGATGTTTTTCTGGAACTCTCTTGCTTTTTTGATAATCCAACAGATGTTGGCAATTTGATCTCTGGTTCCTCTGCCTTTTCTAAATGCAGCTTGAACATCTGGAAGTTCATGGTTCTTGTACTGTTGAAGCCTGGCTTGGAGAATTTTGAACATTACTGTGTATGTACATGAACTCATTTACCTCCAGGTTATTTGTGGTTGCTTAAATCCCCTTGCAATTTACTGACCAGCCAAATAACTTGTTTTGTTCTTCAAATAGACAGAAATACGTTGTAAGATAGTATAAAATGCATTTTCGTAAGGAAATCTGACACTACAGCAGAATTATGGTTAGCAAATTTAAAAGTGCATGTCTTGTTTTTCTGTAATTTTTTTCCCTTGAAATTTGAGCAGACGTTGTTACATCCTGCAGGAATAACATCCTCAACTCTGAGCTTAATATAACCTATCTCTTTCATTTCTTTCTTCTCTTTTGGGATTCTTAGCTAAATCTCTGATTTTCAAATAACTCTCTGTGGTTAGATCCTGGCAACTGTTACGTGCCATAGGTCCTAATACTTATTTGGGTAAAATGTCTTGAGCAATTTCCAAGGATACTTTGTGTGTGTGTGTGTGAGAGAGAGAGACAAACAAAGACAGAGATTCTTCATTTCAGAATAAAGCTTTCTAGAAGAAGAGCCATTCTGTATACCAATGACACAAGATAAATATGTTTTGTAAACCACTTTGCTTTTATCTTAAATGGACGATGGAAATGGAAATGCTTTTACTTAAAATTAAAGTAATTTTAATATCCATGATTAATGGTGCAAATGAAATGAAACCCCCCACTACTATTCACCATCTTATTTAAGAACAAAATGCTCACTGTTTCTTAATTCCAACTAGTAAGATCTCTGGATGCTGATGCTTTTAATTAGGGAAGAAATTTCCTTTTAATTGAAAAAAAAAGTTTGTTTGTTTTTTTTTTCAATAAGTTAGAGAGTGTCCTCTAGTGGAGAGAGAATCTCCGTTGTCAGCGGTTTTAGAAATGGCCAAATTATATCTAATTAGAAAAAGGTCGCACTAAATAACAAGCGTCCCTAGTGCCGATTGGAGTCTGTGGGTTCAAGAGAAAATGTATTATTTTTCCTCTAAGGCCCCCTCACATTGTAGCCTACTTGAAAGCCTGCCCTATGACAAGCATTGTTCTCATTTTTGATAGCAAATGATTTTTTATGATCAGTTTTAGAGTGCTTCCTTCGGAACCTGGTAAGATTGAGCTGAAGCATTTAGTGCAATTTACTGAAGCTTTTACAGATATCAACTTGAGACAGCAAGAATACCATTATCTTCAGGGCTCCAACCCTGGCTGACTGATATATTTGATGTGTGTGACTCCCGAGGTGATAGCTTAAATTTTTCTGTTATTATTTGAAGGAAAACAAAAAAAATCAAGGAGGAAATTAAATTAATGTGACTCTTTTCTATAACCTGTGAAATTCTAATGCTAATTTCCTGTATTTCAGATTAAGTAGGGTAAATAGTATTAACGTTATCACTTGGGTATCTCAGATCAGACTGGAGGTGTTTTTTTTTTTTTTAACTTAGAAGAGGATAAGGGAGAGCTTTGGTGCTTGACTCTCTAAATCTCACGCTAGGCTTGCCTTATCAGAAATTGCATGTTATAGCAAATTAGAGAGCAAAAGATAGAAAAGATGGATAGTTTCTCTTGATAACAAGTTAAATAGTTTGGACTTAGAGTAAAGATAAAATTACATTGCTTATACTTCTATTTGAAAAAAGAAAGAGGAATAAGGAGAGTGTTTTTAAATCTTTCAGTAGTTATACAGATGTCAGAGACATACTGTGAACATATGAATATTATGTGTGTGGCTTGTATGAATGGTAATAATCAGCAGTGAGTTGAATATTGTATTCCTATTAACATCATTTTCAGAAAAAAATGTACAATTGTGACTTTCGTATAGATATTGAAATGAATACATGTTAAACTGTAAAAAAATTTTTTTGCTCATATGATAGGAAGGGAACAGACAGATGTTATGATCAATTCAAAGTAAAGTCAAAATAGTTTATAAAACAGAAGAAAGGAATGCTGAGATAAATTCCAAGTAGAGACAAAATTGATTTT
>NW_011480338.1:51332-52215 GCF_000754665.1 Bison bison bison
AGTTCCCTGCCCATTCCATGACCAGAGTTCGAACCCAAGCCCCCTGCAGTGGAAATGTAGAGTCTTAACCACAGGACTACCAGGGAAGTCCCCAGACATGAGAGCATTTCTATATCAGTTACCTACAAAGAGTTCGGAGAAGGCAATGGCACCGCACTCCAATACTCTTGCCTGGAAAATCCCATGGACTGAGGAGCCTGGTGGGCTGCAGTCCATGGGGTCGCTGAGAGTTGGACATGACTGAGCGACTTCACTTTCACTTTTCACTTTCATGCATTGGAGAAGGAAATGGCAACCCATTCCAGTGTTCTTGCCTGGAGAATCCCAGGGACGGGGGAGCCTGGTGGGCTGCCGTCTATGGGGTCGCACAGAGTCGGACACGACTGAAGTGACTTAGCAGCACAAAGAGTTACAAAGAGTTAAGAATAGCTCAAAGACAGGGAAAGGGCTAAAAATCTGGTAACTCAGAATGGTGTGAAGTAGAAAAATGAGTAGTTTTCCATTGGAACACAAATATTTTTCCTACATCCCTTTGGAAAGCTGGCATATTTCTGTAGCTTGGGTTGGCTCATCAGTGACCCAGTTGTACAAGCTACTTCTTGTCTATGCCAGTTACCTCTCTACCTACCACTGTCATTATGAACCCTCTTTCCTAGGCACCCTGTCCTTGCCTCCTGCTTAAGGACCCTGACGGAATGTTTTTCAATCTTGTTGCTTTTCTCAGCCCCGACTCCAATTTAAAGAGTCCAAGGTAAAAAGAAATTGTTCCAGACGGTTAACTGTAACCACTTGCATGAAAAGCACCTGGGAGTGCTTGTTAAAAATTAAAATCCCTGGAACCTTCCACACTTGCTGAGTCAAAATCTGGTTTGGGGGGAGTAGG
>NW_011480338.1:52315-58227 GCF_000754665.1 Bison bison bison
TTTTTTTTTTTTTTGACAATGAGTTCAACACTCACTGGACTAAGTAAAGAAATATATAATATCTGAAGCCATATTCATCTAAACTAAATGATATTGTAGAAGATATGAGTGTATAAAATAACCTCTGACCTGAAAGTTAGTGGAAGTTTGCTAAAAGGAACAAGGTTAATGGTAGCATTAGGAGTTGCAATAGTAATAACCTTTCCTCTGTTCTCTGTCATGTCAGACTTTTGGCAACCCCATGGACTGTAGCCTGCCAGGCTCCTCTATCCATGGAATTTTCCAGGCAAGAACACTGGAGTAGGTTGCCAGTTCCTTCAGGGAATCTTCCCAATCCAGGGAATGAACCTGCATCTCCTGTGTGTCTCCTGCATTGGCAGGCGGATTCTTTACCACTGAGCCACCAGGGAAGCAAACCTGTTCCAAGAGGAAAAGGGGAGAAAAGACAGAGTTGACTGACGATTCCTAGAAAAGCCAAGTCAGTCTTTTGTAAGAGGTGCTATTTTAAATAGAACTTAATGGAGGAGAAGGAATTTGCTACGTGGAAGTGAGGAGAGTTTAAATCAAAGAATATAATATTAAAAAGTGTGAAAATGTGGAGGGAGGCTCAAGAGGGAGGAGATATATGTATATGTACAGCTGATTCACATTGTTGTACAGCAGAAACTAGCACAACTTTGTAAAGCTATTATACTCCAATAATTTTTTAATAATAATAAATATGTTGTTTAAAAAGAACTCTAAACCATTAATCACAATTTTATAAAAAGCATGAGAATGTGAAATAGATCATGGATGAACTACTCATAAAATTCAGATGCTAAAATCCTATTATGTAACTGCATATACTGCTTCATCAGCCCAAGGTACAAACACAGTCATATTATTTTTATTTTCCTAATTCCTCTTTCATAATTGCCTAATTAGCTTTCTAAACAAAATTTGCTAATTATATTTTCCTAATTTTCCTAGTTATACTTATGAATTCCTATCTACCCTTATTGAGTAGAAGTGCATCATCTCTCCCTGGGCCCCACCCTGCCCCATGATATTCTATTCACTCCTGTTTTTCTTTAACCCGAGGGGAAGGATTTATAGTCATTTATTTCTGCTTTCAAACACAGGCAGTACACACTTGGGGTCTGAGGTCACAGCTCCTAACAGATGCTCATGTGATTAGCCACCATTTCCCAAATGAAAAGTATTGGGTTGGCCCAAAAGTTCATTTGGGTTTCCCTTAAGCTATTAAAAAAAAAACAAACAAACAAATGAAATTTTTGCCCAACCAAGTACTAGATGGATTCAGCTTTCCTCACCAACACTTTAGCGGTTGGTGAGTCTCAGGTGAGCCTGATGTCACTTGGCCTTCTCTCAAGATTGACTCCACTGGGCTTCTAGTGTCCTCTCTTGAGAAACAGAGCTTTGCATAAGAATGGGAGTAGTAACTTCTGTTCAGACACACAAATAGGTATCATTAAGAGAAACAATTTTAAAAATCCCTTCAAGAAAATTAGAGACATCAAGGGAGCATTTCATGTAAAGATGAGCACAATAAAGAACAGAAACAGTATGAAACTAACAGCAGTCCATGGGGTCACAAAGAGTCAGACATGACTGAGCAACTGAACTGTACCAAACTGAACAGAAACAGAAGATATTAAGAAGAGGTGGCAAAGATACACAGAAGAATTGTACAAAAATGGTCTTAATAACCTGGATAGCCATGATGATGTGATCACTCACCTAGAGCCATACATTCTGTAGTGTGAAGTCAAGTGGGCCTTAGGAAGCATTACTACGAACAAAGCTAATGGAGGTGATGGAATTCCAGCTGAGCTATTTCAAATCCTAAAAGATGATGCTGTCAAAGTGCTGCACTCAATATGCCAGCACATTTGGAAAACTCAGCAGTGGCCACAGGACTGGAAAAGGTCAGTTTTCATTCCAATCCCAAAGAAGGGCAATGCCAAAGAATGTTCAAACTACCGCACAATTGCACTCATTTCACATGCTTGCAAGGTAATGCTCAAAATCCTTCAAGGTAGGCTTCAAGAGTAAGTGAACTAAGAACTTCCAGATGTTCAAGCTGGATTTAGAAAAGGCAGAGGAACCAGAGATCAAATTGCCAACATCTTGTTGGATCATCAAAAAAACAAGAGAATTCCAGAAAAACATCTACTTCTGCTTCATTGACTACACTAAAGCCTTTGACTGTGTGGATCACAACAAACTGTGGAAAATGCTGAAAGAGATGGGAATACCAGACCACCTTACCTGCCTCCTGAGAAACCTGTATGCAAATCAAGAAGCAACAGTTAGAACTGGACATGGAACAACAGACTGGTTCAAAATTGGGAAAGGAATACATCAAGGGTGTATATTGTCACCTGGCTTATTTAACTCACATGCAGAGTACATCATGAAAGATGCCAGGCTGGACGAAGCTCAAGCTGGAATCAAGATTGCCAGGAGAAATTTCAGTAACCTCAAATATACAGATGACACCACCCTTATGGCAGAAAGCAAAGAGGAACTAAAGAGCCTCTTGATGAAAGTGAAAGAGGAGAGTGAAAAGCTGACTTAAAACTCAACCTGCAAAAAACTAAGATCACGACATCTGGTCCCATCACTTCATGGCAAATAGATGGGGAAAAAATGGAAACAGTGACAGACAATTTTTTTTTGAGTTCCAAAATCACTGTGGACAGTGACTGCAGCCATGTAATTAAAAGACACTTGCTCCTTGAAAGAAAAGCTATGACAAACCTAGACAGCATTTTAAAAAGCAGAGGCATCACTTTGCTGACAAAGGTCCGTATAGTTAAAGCTATGGTTTTTCCAGTAGTCATGTATGCATGTGAGAGTTGAATCAGAAAGAAGGCTGAGCACCAAAGAATTGTTCCTTTCAAACTGTAGTGGCGGAGAAGACTCTTGAGAGTCCCTTGGACAACAAAGAGATCCAACCAATCAATCCTAAAGGAAATCAACCCTGAATATTCATTAGAAGGACTGATGCTGAAGCTAAAGCTTTAATACTTTGGTCACCTGATGTGAAGAGCTGACTCTTTGGAAAAGACCCTGATGCTGAGAAAGATTGAGGGCAGGATGAGAAGTGGGTGACAGATGGTGGTTGGATGACATCATCAACCCAATGGACATGAGTTTGAGCAAACTTGGGGAGATAGTGAAGGACAGGGAGACCTGGCATTCTGCAGTCCATGGAGTCGCAAGGAGTCTGACATGACTGAGCAACTGAACAACAACAACTTCACAGAACAGACCTCTACTCAAGTTGAGTTTCTCTCCTGATTGTTTTTTTTTTGTTTGTTTGTTTTGTTTTGTTTTTTGCTTTTCCAATTAGAGTATATTCATGATGGCATTGTACAACTGAGTGAGCACCCCAAAGTGGACGGGAAGGCAGGAGGTACGGTCCTGGGTGGCCGGATTGCACGTGAGCCACGACAGAGCGTTGTACTGCTCCAAAACAAACCTTAAAACATCAGACGTGGTTTTGGAGTCAAGAGGATGTGGAACCCGCTGAGAATTCCTGGCGGGGAGAAGTTCGTCCGTCTGTGCTACAGAAATGTGGTGATGCAGTGAAGCCTTTAGGAAGAGGGGACACTGGTTCTGAGCCTGGGGACATGATGACCAGAACCACTGGGGGAGATTCTCGGCTTTGGCGGTTGACACAAAATACCCAAGGGCTAGAGGCTGCTGTTTCAGCTCCTCGGGTGCTTCCCTAGAAAGAAGACGCTCACCCTGGCTCCGACTGTGCTGAAAGTGAGAGCCCACGCCGATTCCAGAAGGAGAGCCTGGGGAGGGGACTGGGGAGGAGTTGGGAGAGGAATGGAGATTCCCAGTCATTAATATGCCAATATCATTGTCCGTATCATCTGGGAATGGAAGGTCAACAAACATGTCATCATTGTTTCTCCTGATTGTTTTGAGAAGCAGCTGGAAACCGTTTAATCTGTCTGTCTCTCTCTCCTACACACACACACAGTGATGCAGGTAAATTATAAAAATAAAAAATGTATTTTCTACCTTATCAGGCTTCCTTGTAATCTGTGCTTTGAGAGGCTTCCTACTATCACATTGATAAAAAGCACAGTGATCTGTCATCAGTGCTATAACCTGTACTTTGTCCTTTTAAGAAACTATGCAGAGGGACTTCCCTGGTGGTCCAGTGGTTAAGACTCTGAGCTTTCAATGCAGGGGGCTGGGGTTCGATTCCTGGTTGGGGAACGAAGATCCCACATGCCAAGTGGTGTGGCCCAAAAACAAGTAAGAAAGGAAGGAAGAAATGATGTGGAAATAATCCTCTCTTTGCAGTGATGGTCCCTTATATGGTCCTGAAGTATCATAAAATTCTCGATCTTTCTCAGTTCTCTTGGAACTCTCTCCAATCCCAGTTTGGCAAATACAAAAAGAGTGATTTCTTTAGACTGCAAGTGTGCCCATGTCAATCTCCTACCTGAAACCTTTCCCCAACTTAGAATTGCCCTTAAATGGAATTCCCACATCTTCAACATGGCCTTCATGGGAGATCAGGGCTGCCACTGCTCTGGCCTCATGATTTTCCCCCAAATCCTCACCCCAACTCTACCCACTACATGTAGTTTAGCTTCAACGACTCTGGAGTTACTGACTTCCTCCAAAGTTCCCTGACATTCTGTCACTCAGGTTCTTTCCTCTCTACCTGGAGTGCTTTTCTATTTTTCCCTCCACCTTCTTTTATTCTTTGCATGAATTCCACTCTCTAACCCACAGTAAGCCCAACCCAGGTCTGAGTAGAGGCCCTCCGGGTGCCCCCATAGCACTTGGGATACCCCCAGTACTGGAGCTCAAGGCATGATAAGTAGTCAAAAGAAGAGGTGAGCAAAGATGATTGAAAAAGCCAATCGTTTCTTACATGGGTGCAGGAGCCATTTACTAGGTGTGGCGGCACAAAGCCAATAGTTGAGAAAAAGGAGGAATTAGATAATAGCAAATCAGTTGATCTGGGAAGGTAGGAGGGTGACAAGAGAGAAAAATTCAGTTCCCAGCGAGGGATTCAATTGACTTCTCTGCTAAAGAATGTCAGGCTGAGTTGCTAGTGACATGATCATTATTTATGATCCCCCAAATTTAGTAAAACTGTAATGGAAAATGAGATAATTTCTGGAGATCTCTATTTATGAGTTTCAGTCATTAACTCCTACCTAAAAGCTAAATCTTGTTCCCTTAAAACACAGATTGTGTAAATTATTGACATGTAAATTTTTGAACTCTGTAATATATGCTGATTCTCTTGGCATATGATATTAATCATCACACTATATAGTATTTTGAGATTTACTGTTGAATTTATGACTACCTTGACACTGTAACAGGTAGTTGAGTTACATAAAAGCCAGTGCTCTTAGAAAAATGTAAAAGCAAAGAATACTGGATTTAAAAATTGTTCTGAACCATTGGGTTGACATTTCCCATAGAAATCTGTGGTTTCCAATCAGTAAGATTGACATTCAATTATCCATTGTGTAAGGTAAATTATTCTCTCAGGGAGGGGGTTGCATATTAAAATATTAACAAAATATTTATGTATCAAAATTAATAATAAAGGAGATTATTTAAAGCTCCATTTGCCTCATAAAATTTGCAGACATTTTCTGAACTTACCTGGTCACTAATAATGATTATTGCATATAGAATCAAAGTCTCTAAAGAATCACTTACTTGGAGGACATTCAGATGTAAAGAAAGATAAGATAAAAGGAAAGGCTGTATCATGCTATCTTAAAAATATTAGAGGAGCAAGAATTCAGTTATGAACTAGTCTTATGCACGGAGAAGGCAATGGCACCCCACTCCAGTACTCTTGCCTGGAAAATCCCGTGGATGGAGGAGCCTAGTAGGCTGTAGTCCATGGG
>NW_011480338.1:58327-61022 GCF_000754665.1 Bison bison bison
CAACTTCACTTTCACTTTTCACTTCCATGCATTGGAGAAGGAAATGGCAACCCACTCCAGTGTTCTTGCCTGGAGAATCCCAGGGACGGGGGAGCCTGGTGGGCTGCCGTCTATGGGGTCACACTGAGTCGGACATGACTGAAGCAACTTAGCAGCAGCAGCAGCAGTCTTATGCAATGGACATAAGATAATATGAATTTTATCCAATAAAAATTTTCTTGTAGAACTTGGAGAATAAAGTTTACATACAGGTTGACCCATACCAGGACTTACAAAGAGTGCATCTGTAAGTGAATTATGGTTTTCTCTAGGTTTATATGGTAGAATCACTGATAAGCCCAGTTTCAGGCAATGTTCACTATTAACTCATAGCTTAGCTTTTAGACTTTAGGAACCTCCTTCTCTTCACCTTAAAGTCACATATTTGTCAAAGTCCTCTAGAATATTCTCAGGAATTTAAGAAATGAATAAATTTGCCTTACTTAAGGTATCCTTAAGAGTTCCCCTGCTCCAGTCCATTCTGGAGTAGGTCCCTATAGGTCTCTTTGCCATCCCACATTTTCTAGCTCTACTTGGAGGCAGCAAGATCTTAAAACTATAATAGTACTGGAATATTTCAGTTCTCTAATGCTGCCTGAGGCTTGAGGAAATCAGGTGTTTGCAAAATCACGTTACTTGTCCAGAAATATGCCTTAGTTTCTGTTGGCATTAAATTCACTCCCACTTTTCAGTCAGGGACTTCCACTTACCTTATTAAGTAATCAATCTGTATTCATCATTACAGTGGCCTCTCTTGAGTAGTGCACTGGAAGAAACTCATCTCCACAGTAGTATTATTGATTTTATGTTTTATAAACAGCCCAAATATTTATTCTCAGGTGTTGTCCATTTGTATTTTAATAATGTGTTTTTTTACCTGAATGTGTGCAGGTTTCCCTAATTAAAATACTATTCCTCACATAGTACAAATATTTTAGTAACATTTGTAAGGAATCCTGTATTTTGCAGTTCCATTTCTTTCCCATCGAAACATTTGGTTCTCTTTCTTTCCCACATTCAGGACTGAGAAACATCTTCTAACTGCTTTATAAAATCTCATATTATCAACATTATGTTCTTGTCTGATATCGCAGTAGTAAAAAACCTACCTGCCAATTCAGGAGACGTAAGAAACGTGGGTTTGATCCCTGGGTCAGGGAGATCCCCTGGAGGAGGGCATGGCAACCCACTCCAGTATTCTTGCCTGGAGAATCCTATGGACAGAGGTGCCTGGTGGGCTACAGTCAGCAGGGTGGCAAAGAGTCGGACATGACTGAAGCAAGTGAGCATGTGCTTTGAGAAATGCACATCACCTCTGAAGTACCCTTCCTAATAATTCATAACCTCAATCTATTCATATGGAAACATCAGGCAAACTTAAATGAAAGTAAAGTTCTGTAGAATAACTGACCAGTGTTCTTCATAATCTGATAAGTAATTCACATTCCATTAAGCAGTCTGCCAAAAGTACACATTCTGTTAATTTGACAGAAAATATGTGAAAAATATTGATTTAGAGAGATGTTTCATTAAATCAATGAAGTGATTTAAGTTTTATGTGCCAGTTTGCCTAAAATAAGAGTGTATCAACAGTTTTACAACACATTTCTATCGCTTCTCTCCACAGGTGATTCAGCTAATCTCACCTGCAGAGCTTTCTTTGGGTACGGTGGAGATGTCAGTCCTTTAATTTACTGGATGAAAGGAGAGAAGTTTATTGAAGATCTGGATGAAAACCGAGTTTGGGAAAGTGACATTAGGTAAAGTAATTTGTCTCTTTTAACTTGTACAGTCAAGATTCACATTTGCTGTGTTAGTGAATAGAAAGTGAGCTAAAAAAGAAGGGGGTTGAGGGTGTTTTACTATCATACTAAAAATGTTACAACATTTAATGGCAAGGAGGAAAAATATCCTTGAGGGAGTGACTATGAAATTGTAAAACCTGAGTGCCATTTGCAAAGAATTTAAGAGAAATAAAAAGGAATTTTCCACTAAGGAATAAACTGAATGTGAGTTTACCAAAATAGCATCAAATATGGAAAATGTGATATTGTACTTTTGGTTGATAAGAGCTCTTTTTTTTTAATTGCTGAGAGGAAATATTGGGTGGCCAAAAAGTTTGTTTGGGTTTTTCTATACCATTTTCTGGAAAAACACAAAGGAACTTTTTGGCCAACCCAGTGTTAACAGGCTTTTAGAATTCAACATCATGTTTTTAGGATTCAAACATCGTCTCTGTCACTTCCTTTTATATGTTGCTACATATTTGAGGCATCTTGTAGACTATAAAACACTTGATAGGAATGGTAATACAAAAATGCTTTTATTACCTTTTTTAGGCTGACTTTAAGGTCTAAATATTAATATAGTGGAAGAATAGCAAATAATCATAAAAATACACTTATTTTGAGGGCATAATGCTTATGCCTCTTCTTTTTTGAAAAATAATTAACATATTTGTTTGCTTACTTTTAAATATTGAGGTATTCAGTTATGACTAAAAGTACACTTATATACGGGTACTCATTTTTATTCATAATGTAAATAAGCAAATATATTAATTAATAAATTATAAGTGAATCAAAATGCAGATCATTTGTAAACATTCTCCAATCTAAAGATCACCTCTTTTGGGTATATTTGAGCATTTTAACCA
>NW_011480338.1:61122-61931 GCF_000754665.1 Bison bison bison
CATACTAAAATGCTCCTCTGCCATTTTTCATGTTTAAAACTTCACTATTATCTTATACTCATATACTCTGAAATGCTAAGGTTATAGGACAATAACCAATAAACCTCCTAACTTTCCCCTTCTCTACTTTTGTGAGTGCTCAGGGAATGTTCTAGAAAGGTATTTTTTTTCTTTAATTCTTCATGAGGAAGTATTGTGCAAGCATGAGTTACCAAGGGGGTGGGAGAGTAAAGGTGGAAACTTGGTGAGCATGGCAAGGGAGCCCTACTTTGAAGTTTTCCATTTGTTCTAAAAAGATTGTTAAAATCCTTGACAGTGAGGTTAGTGAGCATCTACCGTGAATTTTAAATGTCAGAATTAAATGCTTCATCAGAACATTTAGTCTATAGTTTTGTAATTTCATATTTCTTTAAAAATAGGAATTGATTTGTACCTTTTAAAACAATGCCAGGCTAGAGGTTTCAACTGAAATGTCAAAATAGCTCAGAAATTTTCTATCCTTCCTTTCTTTAAAATTAACCTGATAGATAATTAGTCCTCCAGCCTAAGACATTAGAATTTCTTATCCCACCCTTACATCATATTTCTTCTTAAAGGGAAAGCAATTTGTAAACTTTTCTTCAAGGTCTCTCTCACCTCTTTATTATGACAGTGTGATTGTCCTGCTAAGAGAGATAATTAACTGCAACTTCATTAGCATCCACAAAGACAAGCTTCCTTATTAGAAGTGAAAAAGAAAAGGGCATGATATAATTTAATTAAGATAGCATCAATCCATGACCAAATTTGAAGCACAGATACTGTAGGTT
>NW_011480338.1:62031-63556 GCF_000754665.1 Bison bison bison
TCACCTAAAATTTTTTCTTTCACGTGTGTGTATGTTTGTGTGGGGGTTTTTTGTTTCATTTTGCTTTATATTTTAGAATCCTCAAGGAGCATCTTGGGGAACAGGAAGTTTCCATCTCATTAATTGTGGACTCTGTAGAAGAAGGTGACTTGGGAAATTACTCCTGTTATGTTGAAAATGGAAATGGACGTCGGCATGCCAGTGTTCTCCTTCACAAACGGGGTGAGTGTAACCTTCTAAGTTTGAGTAGTTGACTTAACCTTTAATGAAAGTGAAATAATTGGAAGGTAAAAAAAAATTGTGTTTTTTTTACATAAATTTATTCCAAATAAAACAATTATGTTAACAGTAAGGCCATCAAAGCAGATAGCACAGTGGATGGGTGATTAGCTCAGGCACTGGAGTCAAATTTAGATATTCAGATTCCTTTTTCTTCCCCTCCCTCAAGCTGTGCCATTAGGTATGCAGGATCTTAGTTCCCCAACCAGGGATCAAACCTGTGCCCCCTACAATCAAAGTGGGGAGTCTTAACCACTTGATCACCAGGGAAGTCCCCCTTTCTCTGTTTTAATACCAGCTATATAATCTTGGGAATGATATCTAACTTCCTTAAGCTTCAGTTCCCTGATAATATGGAATGGGAAAAATAATAATATCAACTCTTAGTGGATTTTACAGATGAAAAAAAACACTAAGTGTGAAGAGCTTGGGACAGAGCCTATGCACAGGAAGTATTTAGTTAAATGCTATTGATAATATTAGAAGTAAGCAAACCAATTAAAAATAACCAAGAGAGTTTTAAGTCAAAGATTATGCTCTTAATTGAAAGGTTGTTCCTTGAGTGTACAAATTACATCCAATGGAGTCCCCATTTTACTTCATTATTATTTTTTTCTGCCTTAGATAACTTTTACATGTGTAATATCCTCCCATGACTAATAATAATTCACTAGTGAATTATTTTTCAATTATTATTCATCATTAGCAATTTAAGTAAGGTATGTTTTGGTTGAGTATAACATCAGCTACAATAAATCTGATTCCACAGCAACCCCAATACCTTACACACAGGGTTAAAATATATATATAAATATATATTGAATTGTTTGAAATTATAGACGATTGTAAAATTTGAGCCATGCCTTTTTGTTGGTGAAATTTTTTCATGTACGTTACAAGAGAAAAAAAAATTTTTTTCTACATTATGCTAAGTGAAAACATTCTCTTACTCAGCAAATTTACAGTGATTTTAATTTCAAAGCACATGTTTCATCCTAAACTCTTTGAGGTTGGAAGAGAAAGAGAATGCCAAAGACTTTATTGGAAAATAGATTCCCTTTGAATAATGTTACTGAAAGCTATTAAAATAGACACCTCTGTTGTCAAGGTGACTGTAATATTCAAATAGTTTACTTTTGGGGAGATGTTAATGGAGGGAAAAGATAAGCAGCAGCTAGTAAGCAGTCTGATTGTTTGTCAGTCAATGAAGGGACTTAAAGTAGAAATATTACACATATAAAAGGAC
>NW_011480338.1:63656-64951 GCF_000754665.1 Bison bison bison
GAAGTAGCCTAGATGTATAATTGAACTATTCATCAACATCTTCCCTAGTGATCTGTCAGCTTATACTGGATCACGTTCCTCCTCCAGGAAGCCAGTTCTATCTTTGGAAAAATGTAACAATTAGAAAACATTCCTATTTCACTATCTACCCCATGATCCCGTTTTTAATCTCTCTTTCCCAAAATAGCCCTTCAAAAGTTTGATGACAGTCCCCATAATCCTTCTGGGCCTTCACTTCCATAGATTCAGCTTTAGTTCCTTTTATTCATTCTTCTTTTATGCGGATAAAATACTTTCACCATTCTGATCACTCTTTTGAATTGAAGAGTCTAATTACAGAGTCTGAATTATTCTTCAAGAAGGAAGGTAATAGAGAAAAGATAGAGGGCTCATCTAAAAATCTGTTGGCTTTAATGATGTTTATTTCTTTTTAGGATAAAGTGGGAGTGACAGTTAAGTAGAGATCATAGGAAGAAGGAAGGAAGCTGGATCATTTCCAAGGAGGATACAGCTATTACAGCTCTTATCTAGCAGACAGGCACTCAAGGGTCAGGAAGGGTCAAACACCGCCAGGCTATTTTTAGCATGTGTGGCTTAAGGTTAAGTTGCCCATAGCTAAGAAAGCTTCCAGTACTACAAACATAAATGACTGAGGAATCAAGGAAATCGTTTGAAAAGACTTTTCCAATACTGCCTGATTTCCTAAACATGAAGAAGAAAGTGGTGGGCAGTGTTAGAGCACTCTTCAATACTTACATCTTCCACAGTGTTTCTCAAATATGTATTTATGCCACCAGCATTTTATCTTCAGTAAAATAAAAGCTAAAGCCAGAAAGTATCCTTCAAGGTCATGTACTCCAAAAGCCCCTATTAAAGTTAGTGTTCACCTTCCTTTTAAGGGAGTTGCAGCAAATGAGTCATCAATTCACAATGGTAGTCAGACATCTCCTGCCCTGGAGAGGCTTATCAGCATGTGGAATGATCTATCCCAACCATCTGTGGGAAAAAACAATGGACTCTGGTTAACAGATGCCATAACTACAAGTTCCCCAGCCCTGAAAGGTTCAGAAGCTCAAGGAAGGCACAGCACATGGGAGCTGATAGTTTTGGTCACAGGGTCCCTGCGAGAGTCAAATTGTTGTCATTCTAGCAATTGTGTAATGACCAAGATGACTGACTGTATTGCTCAGAAGCCTAAAGCTCAGAGAAGAGCTGGAAGCTGTTACTGTGAATCATATTCTTCTGCTGTTGACTTATAAATCCCTTAACTATCTTACAGGCCTTCAAAGTCTTTC
>NW_011480338.1:65051-67782 GCF_000754665.1 Bison bison bison
AAAGCATTTGATGAATACAGATCTCATAAGTCAGTAATTATCCATTCTTCTGACAAGTAAACTTGCCAGGACGTACCTTTGCCAAAATAACTTAAGTTTTTTTTTTCCTCCTCCACTGTTACCTTTAGTTCAGTATTGTTAACATAATAAAAATGATGTCAGAACCCTCCAATGGGTGTTGCGGATTCTTTGAGCTATCACCTTCCTGTTATC
The DNA here is from genome assembly GCF_000754665.1 of Bison bison bison. Classification (NCBI taxonomy): domain Eukaryota; kingdom Metazoa; phylum Chordata; class Mammalia; order Artiodactyla; family Bovidae; genus Bison; species Bison bison. The sequence continues at coordinate 65,265 of NW_011480338.1, forward strand.
AGCTGAGTTGTCCTTAATGCCAAGACAATACTATAAATAGTATAGCTAGGATTGAGCTAGGCTAGATTCTGGGCCAGCCTTTTCTCTTTAAAAAAATCTAATTTCCACAAAAACTGGCTGAAAATTTACTAGGAAATTCGACTTTTGCTTGAGAATATTCAGGGTTGTTGATTCCTACAGCCAGGGAAGGTACTGGGACAGTTAGGGTCATGTCACATGCTCTACAGAGAACTAGGTCATAGAATAAAACAATGGCCAGTGGGCCACATTAGTGTACGACTGCCTTGCGCCCTATTCCTCACTCTAGTCCCTGGCCTGAGAAGCTTGAGAGTTAGATCCTTGTCCCAAAAAGAACCGAAGCAAAGAGTAGATACATTTCCTTCTGTGTTATCTCTTGTCTCCACCATTGCCTGTTGAATTGAACTCCCTATGTAAGTCTCTGAACCTTTTACCCAGATGCCTTTGCTTAGGTTCCTAATCACTGCTCCCCAATTTGACCATGCATCCAACACTGACTTTCAGCTTCCCTCCAAAACCCCAATCTTTTATTTGCCCATCATTTGTATGTTTTCCATGTCTCTAGCACAAGCAATTCTCCAGACAGATATCCAGCATCATTGTGCTCTGACTTTGGCCTAGTCACTCTTGCACTCACCAGGCCATCCTAAGTTTCTTTTTCATTCTCTGAGTTCCTTGTCCACACTGTAATTCTGGATGACTTCACAGTGTGGACGTGTTTACTCTCTGGAGCAAAGCAGTTTAATATTTAAGGGTGTGGACTCTGGAGTAAGGCTGTCTGTGCAAAACCCACTTTTTGCATACTAGCTGTGCTATCTTGGGCAAATCCCATACTCTCTGTGAGCCTCAAATTTCTCTTGTATAAAATGGGGAATAATGATAGTACTTTCCATATAGAGCAGCTACGAGGAATAAACTTAGTGTGTATCAATATGTATCACAGTGTCTGACATATTTATCACCATGTTAGCAGCTATTACATGATTTTTCTACTCCAACTATGTGATAATCTGGATAATTTATGATGCAGCAATAACATGTCTCATTAAAAATTCCCTCACATCTAATTTATCTTTCATTAAAATGGTCAGCTTTAGCACTGGCAATTTTGCTCTGTTGATTCTATATTTTTCCTTATAATAGATTTACTTTAGTTTGAATGTGCTGTCCTACAGGAGATCTTCATTAATTTATTCGTGCATTTAATGGCAATTGTTAAAAACCTACTATGTGCCTGGCACTCATAAAATTAAACGATCAGGAAATCAGAACCAATATAATTTGAAATGCCATCATCTGCTTTTTAAACTACTTTGATATTAAGCATTTCTAATGTAGAATTGTGCTTCTAGGGGACGTTTGGCTTTGAAACTGTCACATAAAGGGAATGTTCATTAACAGTCCTGTTGTGAATTGTTTAGATATCTTGATTACAATAATATGGCAATTCATTCATCATGAAGTAGTTTGGAAACTGGCAAAGTATCTGTCTCAGAGACTAGCACTAGTTAATAATGATAAACATCTAGTTTTCTTCTATTCCTCCTCAAACCCATTTTAACTCTTGGATGCGAAATCTCCCTCCCTTTCCCTTTCTCCGTCCCTCCGAAGAGTGTGTGTGTTAAATCACTTCAGTCCTGTCCCACTCTTTGTGACCCTATGGACTGTAGCCCACCAGGCTCCTCTGTCCATGGGATTTCCCAGGCAAGAATACTGGAGTGGGTTGTCATTTCCTCCTTCAGGGGATCTTCCTGACCCAGGGATCAAACCCACATTTTCTGCATTGGAAGGCAGTGTCTTTACCACTGAGCCACCTAGGAAGCTCAAATTTTAGCTCCTTACTACAGGAAATACTTGTTTTTAGAAGATATGTGTATGTTAGTCGCTCAGTCAGTCATGGCCAAATCTTTGCGACCCCATGGACTGTACCTCCAGGCTCCTCTGTCAGTGGAATTCTCCAGATAAGAATATTGGAGTGGGTAGCCATTCCCTTCTCCAGGGGATCTTCCTGACTCAAGGATCGAACCCAGGTCTCCTGCATTGTAGGCAGATTCTTTACCATCTCAGCTACCAGGGAAGCCCCCCAAAGAGTGAAATCCATGGGAATTAGACTTGCTCTCTAACTCCCTAGTCCTTGGAATATCTTCAGTAACATAATTAACATGCATATCATTTAGGATACATTGTTTTAAAGCCAGATGAATTTAGACCCAGTGGACTCCTTATCCCTTCATATAATGGATCACTTTTGTAATATGTGCCACCATCCTTGTTAGTATTTACCTCGTGCATTTATTTGCTGCAAGATACAGGGAGACAATAGAACTGTATCAAGCTCTTTTGGGGCTCATCCTTTAACATCTTTGACCACTGATTTCAAAATATTGAAAAGCCAAACTTTGCCCAGACATCAAAACCTCCTACTTCTCTATACGGCTGCATCTTCCTAAAAAGACCATTAAAAACTGAGTTGTTGTTCAGTCACTAATTTGTATCTGAC
>NW_011480339.1:0-1093 GCF_000754665.1 Bison bison bison
TTTAAAAAGTTTTAGGCATTACCTAGTTACAGGTATCATGTTGATAAATTCTAGTTTGATATTTTCCCATATATATTGTTTGACCTTACAAAGCCCTCTTGGATGCCTGTAAGTTTATTCTTTCATCTCATATTTACACATTGCTGGCAACTTGGCCATTTTCTTTTCAGGTTGCCTTGACAATCATAGATAATAAGATCCTTCTGTGTCTAGGTACAGAGGCCTTCGAGACTTGAGTTATTTTAGTGTTGCGTTCATTTCAGATATAATCTTCGGTCACCCCCTGGGCCATGTGATGTGAAAGAGCAAAAGGCTATGAAGTGGTTTGAAAGGACATGATCTGGTTCAGATTTCAGCTCTTCTATTTAGCAGCTGACCATCCTCAGACCAGTGATACCACCTCACTTAGTCTCAGTTTCCTCATCTGTGAAATGGGGCCAGTGCTTCCTCTTAGCTTGTTGTGAGGATTAGAGATAATCAGCATCAGGATCCAGCACAGAGCTTGGTGCACAGATCTTACCCCCCAGGGCCTGAGAAAAGCCATATACACGTGTACAAATGATGGAGCAGAATAAGATGATCCTTCATGAGAGATGAGAGATGTAAACAGAGCCTTAGGAACCCAGCAGGTAGAGATGAATCCAGGATGGTTCCATGGGAGAGTGTGCTTGGGCTGAGCCTGGGAAAATGGGCAGGATATTGACAGACTGTGAGAGGAGTGGTGATTCTACATGGAAGAAAAGCTGTGAAGGAAGGCAGGGCTCCTGCTGCTTGACTCTCGAGTCCAGCCCTCCTCTGCCAGGGCCTCACATCTTGCCCACATTTACCATTTCAGCAGTGTGCTTGGTGATGCTTCTACTGTAAGTCTCCACCATTGCTGAAGGGCCCTTGATGTGCTTCTGGATGGATGGCATCAAATCTGCTTTGCCATTTCCTAGTTTGCCTCTAGTGTGTGTGTCTGCGGTTCAGTGAGAATTGGGGAAACTTAAAGGAAAATAACGTGAATAAGAACACCTTTCTGTCAGTGGGGGGAATTGTAGTCTATACTCAAGTCAGGCTTTTCCCTTTAACCTAATTGGAAAATGGTGGCTAG
>NW_011480339.1:4030-4823 GCF_000754665.1 Bison bison bison
GCCATCGGCATCCCATACTTTACTGCTTATTGAGCTCTGCTCCACAGTGCCTGTGTGAAACCTGGAGAAAGTGTTCTGGTTCATGGAGCTAGTGGAGGAGTTATAATAGCAGCATGCCAAATTGCAAGAGCTTACAGCTTAAAGGTTTTGGGCACAGCTAGTACTGAGGAAGGACAAAAGATTGTTTTGGAAAATGGAGCCCACAAAGTGTTTAATCACAAAGAAGCTAACTATATTGATAAAATTAAGAAATCTGTTGGTGAAAAAGGAGTTGATGGGATTACTGAAATGTTAGCTAATGTAAATCTTAGTAATGATTTGAATCTTTTGTCACACGGAGGACGAGTAATAGTTGTTGGCAGCAGAGGCACTATTGAAATAAACCCACGGGACACCATGACAAAGGAATCTAGCATAAAAGGAGTTACTCTGTTTTCATCCACCAAGGAGGAATTTCAGCAGTTTGCAGCAGCCCTTCAAGCCGGAATGGAAATTGGTTGGTTGAGACCAGTAATCGGTCCCCAGTATTTACTGGAGAAGGCTACCCAAGCTCATGAAAATATCATTCATAGCAGTGGGGCTACTGGAAAAATGATTCTTCTCTTAAACTGATCAGTCCTTCCATTGATTTCCTGTGTAATTAGAGGTTTCATATCTCAGTTTTATGTACACTGTGTTTGGTCTACTTAGCATTCATTTGATTCAGTGAGTTCCTTAACATTTAAAAAAAAAGGTTTGTCTTTAGTGATCATAAGCATTGGAGTACTGTTTATTTTATAGCTGGCAACTTTCT
>NW_011480339.1:4923-6107 GCF_000754665.1 Bison bison bison
CAGAACGGTGCCTGGTGTATATTCAATCCTCAGTAAATACATGTTAAAGTGGTAAAATGCATAAATGCTTTGAAAAAATACAGAATGAAAACAAGTGAAAAGCCCTGAGAGTTTAATTTTCCTGGTTACAGTATAGTCACTATGAAATAAGCCCATTGCTGTTGATTAAACACTTGTATGAAGAACTGATGCTAAAAGGTTAGGATGGCAGGAGAACACATTTTAAATGTTTTTCTTTTTTCCCTTTTCTATCTCCATACAGGATTTTCAGAATTTGAAGGAAAGAGATCTAACTGTGACAGGAGATGGAGGAACCCCGCTGAGTGAAGGCCAGAAAGCCCGGGTCAGCCTTGCCAGGTAAATGGGGTTTCAGTTGCCATCCTACCCCTCTTCCTCTGCGGCTCCTAGTGGATGTGAGCAGGTAGACCCCGCTCACCTGGTAGGCCTGTGTGAAGCAGGGTCTTGGCCCTTTCCCTGGGCTCCAGGAAGGAACATGAAGTTGTTGGACGCCATCATGATTCAGAGATGAGACCCAGGGAGTGTGAAGTGTCTTCTCTTGACGTCTCTCTACATTTTCTAGAGCTGTGTATCAGGACGCAGACATCTACCTCCTGGATGATCCGCTCAGCGCAGTGGATGCAGGAATCAGCAGGCACTTGTTTGAACAGTGAGTTTGCACCTGTTTTATATCATTTCTTCTTTCCAGGAACCCTGTAGGGATCAGGGAAGGGAGCTCAGGAAGGTCTTTGTGCTCCAGGAGACTCAGCTCCCTCTGCCCTGGTGTTCCTCTCTCCACTCCCTTCCCTCCATAGAAGATCCATCCTAGAGAAATCTTACATCATGATGAGGTCAGGACAGGAAAATACAGCAGGTGCTTCCAGTGTGTGGAGGACAATGGGGTCCATGCTTTAGGGAGTGAGGGATAGATGGCAGATTCCTCCATGACTTGTAGTTGATGGATCCAGACCCCAGGGATAAGAAGGGCAATGTGGCCCGCTTTTCCCGTGCAATCTCGGGGGACGCTCGCAAATTTTGATTTTCCACTCTAGAACTGATATCTAGATCACCATGGCAACTGGACAGAAGTTGATGAGAGCTATTAGAGTTTTTTAATTTGGTGGACCAGAAGTGCTGAAACTCCAGTCAGATGTTGCTGTACCAATTCTGAAAGACCACCAGGTTCT
>NW_011480339.1:9094-10090 GCF_000754665.1 Bison bison bison
ATTTGATTAGGTCCTATTTGTTTACTTTTTTTTTAATTAAAAATAATTATCTGTTTATGGCTGTGCTGGCTCTTTGTTGGTGGAGGTTTCCCTCTAGTTGTGATGAGCAGGGGCTTCTCTTTAGCTGCAGTGTGTGGGCTTCTCATTTCAGTGGCTCCTCTTGAGCAGTGCACTGGCTCTAGGGTGTGTGGGCTCAGTAGTTGAGGCTTCTGGGCCCCAGAGCACAGGCTCAGTAGTTGTGGTGCATGGACTTAGTTGCACCATGGCATGTGGGACCCTCCTGGACCAGGGATCGAAACCATGTCTCCTGCATTGGCACATGGGTTCTTTACCAGTGAGCCACCAGGAAAGCCCTTTTTGTATATTTTTGCTTATATTTCTATTTCCTTAGGAGAAAATGTTGGTATAATTTATGTCAGAGAATGTTTGCCTCTAATATCTTCTAAAGTTTTATGGTATCACATCTTATGATTAAGTCGTTAAGCCATTTTGAGTTTATTTTTGTGCATGGAGGGAGGGTGTGTTCCAACTTCATTGATTTGCAGTCCTGTGTCTCCGTCCTTGTGTCTTAGTCTCCACTTCATCTAAGCACACCAGTCAGATTAGATTAGGTCCAGTATAATTGAGGGTAATGATTAACTCTTTAAAGTCCCTGTCACCAAATTCTAAGAAACTGATGGTTAAAGTGTCAAGTGAATCTCAGAGATAGCCAAGTGAAGAGACTTCAGAGCCCTGGATATGAGGATCTGGGATTCCATGTCCTCTAAGCAGGGGTCGTTAGTCTTTGGTGGAACCTGCCCAGGTGTAAAACGTGCTCAGTGTTGGGGTGATGAAAGAGTCATGGAGATGGATGGTGGTGATGCCTGCACAACTATGTGAATGTGCTTAGTGCCACTGGGCTGTATGCTTAAAATTGTTAAAATGGTAAATTTCGTGTTATATACATTGTAACACTTATGCAAACATGCATAGTAGCACTGAATCTTTGAGAACATG
>NW_011480339.1:10190-10723 GCF_000754665.1 Bison bison bison
CTCAGGGTTCTTGAGGCTGGGAGTTCAGCACATGGGCAGCTTTGGTCTCTGTGGCGGCCACGGCACGGTGTCCTCACGTGGTCTCCCCTCTGTCCTCGAGGACCCCTGTGTCTCTGTCCTTTTTTAAAAAAAAATTTTTATTGAAATATGGTTAATTTACAATATTGTGTTACTTTCTTTGTACAGCAAAATGGCTCAGTTATACACAGCTATACATTTTTTTAATACTCTTTTCCATTATGGTTTATCTCAGGATATTGAATATCCTGAATATAGTTCTCTGCACTGTACCATAGAACCATGTTGTCTGTCCATTATGGGGTCACACAGAGTCGGGCACGACTGAAGCGACTTAGCAGCAGCAGCAGCAGTTTGCATCTGCTAACCCCAAATTCCCAGTCCATCCCTCCCCCACACCCCCTCCACCCATGCAACCCCACGTCTGTTCACTGTCTGTGAGTCTGTTTCTGTTTTATAGGTAGGTTCATTTTTGCCTTATTTTAGATTCCACATATAAGTGATACGTGATATCT
>NW_011480340.1:0-747 GCF_000754665.1 Bison bison bison
GGAGTTGGTGATGGACAGGGAGGCCTGGTGTGCTGCAGTTCATGGGGTCACAAAGAGTCGGACACAACTGAGTGACTGAACTGAACTGAACTGAATAACATATGATGTTGAGCATCTTTTTTATGCTTATTTGCCATCTGTAATTTTCTTTTCTGAGTGTCTGTTCATATCCTTTGCTTATTTTGTAAATGAGTTGTTTGTTTTTTATTGTTGAGTTTTAAGATTAGTTTATATGTTTTTAATACAAGCCCTTTATAACATATGATGTGTTTTGCAAGCATCTTCTCCCAGTCCATGGCTTGTCTTTTCATTCTCTACAGTATCTTTTGCAGAGCAGAAGTTTTTAATTTTAATGAAGTTCGGCATCATTTTTTTTTCCTTTTCATGGCTTTTCCTCCCTTTCATGGATCATGCTTTTAGTATTATATCTAAAAAGTTATCATCAACCCCAAGGTCACCAAGTTTTCTCCTATATTATTTATCTAGAATTTATATAATTTTGCATTTTAAAATTTAGGACTATGATCCGTTTGGTGTTAGTTTTTGTGAAACATATAAATTTTGTGTAAACTTTAGAACAAGTTTGTCAGAATCTACAAAATAACTTGCTGAGATTTTTGACTGGGGTTGTATTGAAGCTATAGATCAAAGTGGGAAGGATTGACATCCTTCTAATAGTAAGTCTTCTAATCAATAAACATAGAATATCTCTTCAGTTATTAGATATTTTTAATTTCTTTCATCAAA
>NW_011480340.1:1837-2181 GCF_000754665.1 Bison bison bison
TTCAGTCACTCAGTTGTGTTTGACTCTTTGCAGCACCATGGACTGCAGCATTCCAGGCCTCCCTGTCTATCACCAACTTCTGGAGCTTCCTCAAATTCATGTCCATCGAGTTGGTGATGCCACTGAGTTGGTGATGCCATCCAACCATCTCATCCTTTGTTGTCCCCTTCTCCTCCCACCTTCAATCTTTCTCAGCATCAGGGTCTTTTCCAATGATTCAGCTCTTTGCATCAGGTGGCTAAAGTATAGGAGTTTCAGCTTCAGCATCAATCCTTCCAATGAATATTCAGGACTGATTTCCTTTAGGATGGACTGGTTTGAAATCCTTGCTGTCCAAGGGACTC
>NW_011480340.1:4428-5278 GCF_000754665.1 Bison bison bison
AACCTAGTTTGCTGAAAGTTCTTATCATGCATGGGTGCTGGACTTTGACTTTTTTTTAAAATTTACTGAATTGTATGATTTTTATTCTTCAGCCTATTAAGGATGAATTTAATTGATTTTTGAATGTCAAATCAGTCTTCCATACCTGGAATAAATATCATTTGATTGTGGTGTCTAATTCTTTTTATACAGTCTTGGATTGAATTTGCTAATATTTTCAGAGAGTTTTTGCTAATATTCTGGGAGGATTTCTACATCTATGTTCATCTATGTTTTTACATCTGTATTTGTTTGTAATCATCTTTTTCTAGTTTTAGTGTTAGTACTGGCCTTCTAGAATGAATTAGGATGTGTTATCTTTATTCAATTTTGGGGGGAGAGATTGTAGAAAAAATGATATAATTTCTTTAAATGTTATGTAGAATTCACCAGTGAAATCATCTGGGTGCTTTCTGTTTTGGAACTTTATTAACTGCTGGTTCAGCTTCTTTAATTAGATATAAACCAATTCAGGTGATTTATTTCTCTTTGTGAGTTTTGGGATATTGTGTCTTTCAAGGAATTAGTCTATTTCATTTAAGTTATCAAATTTGTGGGCTGGTGTTGCTCACAATATAATGTTATTATCCTTTTAATGTCCATGGGATCAATTGTGATGGCCCATCTTCCACTTCTGATATTGGTAATTGCTGTTTTCTCTCTATTTTTCTTGGTTAGCTGGGCTGAAGTTTTATCTATTTTATTGATTTTTTTCAGAGAACTAGCTTTGGTTTCATTGATTTTCTCTATCAGTGTCCTGTTTTCCATGTCACTGATTTCTGCCCTATTTTTATTGTTTCATTACTTTGGC
>NW_011480340.1:5378-7257 GCF_000754665.1 Bison bison bison
CTTTCGTTGTATCCCACTTAGTTTGATAAGTTGTATTTTCATTTTCATTTATTTCAAAATATTTTTAAAATTTCTTTTGAGACCACATTTTAAACCCATGTGTTATTTAGAAGCGTGTTGTTTAATCTCCAAATACTTTGAGGTTTTTCTAGTTATCTTGCTGTTTAATTCCATTGTGGTTTAAGAGCATACATTGTATGTTTTTTTAATTCTTTTTATTAAGGTGTGTTTCATGGCCCCAAATGTGGTCAGTCATGGTGAATATTCCATGTGAGATTGAGAGTGTGTATTGCTATTGCTGGATGAAGCATTCTATAAATGTCAATTATTAATAGATCCAGTTAGTTAATGGTGCTATAAGTTCAATTATTTCCTCACTAATTTTTCTGTCTTCTGGATCTAATTTCTGAGAAAGGAATGTTGGTCTCCAACTCTAATAATGAATTTGTCTATTTCTCCTTGCAGTTCTGTCAGTTTTTGCCTCATGTATTTTGATTGTCTGTTTTTAGGCATATATATACATACAAAGGATTGTTGTGTCTTTAGTATTGACCCCTTGATCATTATGTAATGCTCCTCTTTATCTCTGAAACTTTTTCTTGCTCTGAAATCTGCTTTGTCTGAAATTCACATAGGTAATTCAGCTTTCTTTTGATTGGTTTTAGCATGGTATATTATTATCCATCCTTTTACTTTTAATGTAACAATGTCTATATTTAAAGTGGATTTCTTGTAGACAGCATGTTGTTGAGTTTTGGATTTTATTCATTCTGATATTCTCTGCCTTTTAATTGGAATATTTGGATCATTTACATTTAAAGTCAGTATTAACAGTTGATTAATAAATATTTACCTTATTTGTGACAGTTCTCTAATCATTGTCTTTTTTCTTCGATTCTTTGTTTTCCACTCTTGTTTTACTTTCTTTGATTTAGTTGTGCATTTTATGATTCCATTTTGTCTCCCCTCCTAACATTATACTTTAAAAAAATGTTATGTGTTTACCTTGGAGTTTTCAATATACATTTTCAACTAATCTAAATCAACCTTTATATAATACTATACTGCTTCACGGGTAGTGTGAGTACCTTACAATAACAAAATAGTTCTAATTTCTCTCTTGCATGTCTTATAACATTGCTGTCATACATTTTGCTTATTTATAAGCAATAATCATCCAATATATTATTGAAATTATGATTTTGAATAAACTTTTAGGTCATTTGACTTCCTTGGTGGCTCAGATGGTAAAGCCTACAATGCGGGAGACTTGGGTTCAGTCCCTGGGTTGGGAAGATCTCCTGGAGAAGGAAATGGCAACCCACTCCAGTATTCTTGCCTGGAAAATCCCATGGACAGAGAAGCCTGGTAGACTACAGTCCGTGGTGTTGCAAAGAGTCGGACACGACTTCACTTTCACTTTAGATCATTTAAGAACAATAAATATGAAATACTTTATTTCACTTTCATTTATGCTTGTTGTTGTTGTTCAGTCACCATGTCATGTCCGAATCTTTGTGACCCCATGGACAGCAGCACTCCAAGCTTCCCTGTTGCTCACCATTTCCCAGAGTTTACCCAAGTTCATGTCCACTGAATCGGTGATACTACTAACCAGTCAATTTTTCCATACAGGGTTCTAACTGTTGCTTCTTGGCCCACATACAGGTGTCTCAGGAGACAGGTAAGATAGTCTGGTATTCCTATCTCTTTAAGAGTTTTCCACAGTTTGTTAAAACTTGGTATCTCTAATTTTCTTGAAGAGGTCTCTAGTCTTTCCCATTCTGTTGTTTTCCTCTATTTATTTGCATTGATCACTGAGGAGGGCTTTCTTATCTCTCCTTGCTATTCTTTAGAACTCTTCATTCAGATGCTTATA
>NW_011480340.1:9598-11270 GCF_000754665.1 Bison bison bison
GGATGAAGCACAAGCTGGAATCAAGATTACCAGGAGAAATATCAATAACCTCGGATATGCAGATGACACCACCCTTATGACAGAAAGTGAAGAGGAACTACAAAGCCTCTTGATGAAAGAGAAAGAGCAGAATGAAAACATTGGCTTAAAATTCAGTATTCAAAAACTAAGATCATGGCATCCGGTCCCATCACTTCGTGGCAAATAGATGGGGAAACAATGGAAACAGTGAGAGACCTTATTTGTGAGGGCTCCAAAATCACTGCAGATGGTGACTGCAGCCGTGAAATTAAGAGACACTTGCTCCTTGGAATAAAAGCTATGACCAACCTAGACAGCATATTAAAAAGTAGAGACATTAATTGCTGACAAACATCTGTTTAGTCAAAGCTATGATTTTTCCAGTAGTTATGTATGGATGTGAGTTGGACTATAATGAAACTGAGCGCCAAAGAATTGATGCTTTTGAAGTGTGGTGTTGGAGAAGACTCTTGAGAGTCCCTTGGACTGCAAGGAGGGCAAACCCATCAATCCTAAAGGAAATCAGTCCTGAAACTGAAACTGCAATACTTTGGCCACCTGATGGGAAGAACTGTCTCCTTGGAAAGGACCCTGATGCTGGGCAAGATTGAAGGCAGGAGGAGAAGGGGATGACAGAGGATGAGATGGTTGGATGGCATCACCAACTCGATGGACATGAGTTTGAGCATGCTCTAGGAGTTGGTGAAGGACAGGGAAGCATGGCATGCTTCAGTCCATGGGATCACAAAGAGTCAGACATGACTGAGTGACTGAACTGAACTGACTGAAGACCCATAAGAAGGTGAGCAACACGATATGAATTGTATTTTAGAAAGATTCTATATCTTCAAAATGGAGAATTAATAGGAATAGTTAAATATAGGAGTGTGTTTAACCTGATATTATTATCACCTCTAATTTCAATTAAATTTGAATTATCCAAATAATATATGAATCCATTCACCTAAAAATGAATTAGCATCTAAACCTCACACCTTATACAAAAATTTATTTAAAATAGAGCATAGATTTAAGTGTAAAGTGTAAAACTGTAAATATTTTTAGAAGTTAACATAGGATAAATCTTTGAGACCTAGAGACAGACAATGTATTCTTAGACATCACACCAAAAGTACAATCCATAAAATTAAAAAAAAAAATGATATATTGGACTTTCATCAAACCTAAAAACTTTTGCACTGTGAAAATAGTATTAAATGCAAGGTGCAGATTGAGACAAAATATTTGCAAACCACATGTCTGATAAAGGATTTGTATGCGTAATATATAAAGTGGGCTCAAAACTCAGCAATAAAAGCAATAAAAAATCCAGTTAGAAAAAGGTCAAAAGACATGAACAGACATTTTACCAAAGAGAATGAATAGTACACAGATGATAAATAAACACATGAAAAGAGGTTCAACATTTTAGAGCAATGCAAATTAAAAGCACAATGTGATATCATCACAGATGTATTAGAAAAGTTCAAATGAAAAACAGTGATGATACTAGATGCTGGTGAGAACACACAGAAACTGAATGTCTAATGCATTCTTGGTGGGAATTGTAGTTGTTTACTCACTCAATCGTGTGCAACTATTTGCGACCCCATGGACTGCAGCACACCAGGCTTCCCTGTCCTTCACCATC
>NW_011480340.1:11370-12293 GCF_000754665.1 Bison bison bison
TGAACATGAATATAATTCAGACACTGTGTTAGTGACCTATGAGACAATGATGAGCAAAATAGAAACAATTCTTGTTCTTGTGAGACTCAAAGTTAGGAGGTAAGATATAGACGAGTAAATAGACAACTACAATGCAAAGTGAAAAATGCCATAATGTGGGTGATACAGAACTCTGTGTAGGAACATAGGAAGGGCACCTAGTATAGATAGACTGGAAAGTCAGGTAAAGCTTTCTTGAAAGAAATTATGACCAATCTGAGACCTAAAGGATGAATAGGAGCTAACCAAGAAAAGGAGAACTTTTAAATGTTCCAAACATGTTTGAAGAACTGGAGGTGATAGTTAGCAATGGTTTGTAGGAACATAAAGAGTTCACTGTAGCTGGATTGTGCAGTGTAACTGGGGGAAGGGAAGAGGGCAAAGTGTCAAAATGAGACTGGAGAGTTCCCAAATTATATGAAGCTTTTGCTCATATTAAGGAATTTGGAATTTATCTTAAGATAAGTGAGGACCATTGAAGACACTTAAGCAGGTGAGCAACACAATATGAATTATATTTTAGAAAGATTCTCTAACTTTAAAATGGAGAATGAATTGGAATAGTGAAATATAGGAGTGTGTTTAACCTTATATTATTACCACCTCTAATTTCTGGAAAAGGTCAGTTTTCATTCCAATCCCAAAGAAAGGCAATGCCTAAGAACGTTCAAACTACTGAACAATTGCACTCATCTCACACAGAACAATTGCACTCATCTCACACACTAGCAAAGTAATGCTCCAACTTCTCTAAGCCAGGCTTCAATAGTATGTGAACCATGAATTTTCAGATGTTCAAGCTGGATTTAGAAAATGCAGAGGAAACAGAGATCAAATTGCAAACATCTGTTGGATCATAGAAAAAGCAAGGGAATACCAGAAAA
>NW_011480340.1:12393-13697 GCF_000754665.1 Bison bison bison
TGACAATATACAGCCTTGACATAGTCCTTTCCCAATTTGGAACCAGTCTGTTGTTCCATGTCCGGTTCCCCCTGTTGCTTCGTAACCTGCATACAGGTTTCTCAGATGGCAGGTAAGGTGGTCTGGCATTCCCATCTCTTGAAGAATTTTCCACAGCTTCTTGTGATCCACAGTCAAAGGCTTTGGCATAGTCAATGAAGCAGAAGTAGATGTTTTTCTGGAATTCTCTTCCTGGCAGGAATGACAAATAGTAAAGCCACTTTGGAAACACTGTTTCAGTTTCTTATAAAACTAAGCATGTAATTATCATAAAACCAAGCATTTACCTTCCTGGACATTTATCCAGAGAAATGAGGGCTTGTGTTCATATAAAAACCTGTGTATGAATGTTAATAGCAACTTTACAAATAATAGAAAAATACTGGCAACAATTCAAGTGCTATACAACAGGGGAATGGTTGACCAAACTATTTTATATCCATGCTGTGGAATACTACTCAGCAATGAAAAATAATGGACTATTGATACATCCAACTAGCTCAACTAGCTTGATGGAGTTCAGGAGTATTATGCTTAATGAATAAGCCAATCCCCCAAAGTTACACATGGTATTATTCCATTTATATAACATTCTCAAAATGACAATATTACAGAAATTAAGAAAAGATAAGTGATTGCCAGGAGACAGGGATGAAGGTGGGGTGTTGTAGGAGGTGAGTAAGAATACACAGAGGTAGCACAAGGGAGTTCTTTTATGATGCTGGAACAGCTCTGTATCTTGACTGTGGTGATGATTACACAAATTATATATAGCATAAAATTACACAGAACCAACATACACACAGAGATGCAAACTTTAAAACGGTAAAAACAATATAATCTGTGGTCTGCTTAACAGTAATGTACCAATATCAAATTCCTGTTTTTGATATTATACTACACTATATAAGATATTATTATTCAAAGAAGCTGGAGGAATGGGTCACAGGATTTTATAGACTGTTTTTTTGATTTTCTATCTCAAAATTAAAAGATTTTTTAAAAGGAATTAAGACATTACAGATAAGCCTAAACCCTTTGGTCACTATCCCTGACTGCATTCACTTCTTCCCCACCCCAGAAGCCACTAATGCTATGAGTTTAGTGTGTATCCTTCCATAATTCTTTTTTTTTTTGTTCACACATATGTGTAGTCACAAAATATACATTCAATATATTTTGTGACTACATATATATATATACATATATATAGTGTGACTATATATATATATATATATATATATACACACACAGTATTTTGTGTG
>NW_011480340.1:15061-16990 GCF_000754665.1 Bison bison bison
TTATTTAACTTTCTGTATTGTTAGACATTCAGGATGTTTTAAAACTTTTGCAGTGTTGTAGAGAGTTTTCTTGTACATGTCTCCTAATGTGTCTTTCTCTAAGGAAGAAATGGAATTGGTGTATCCTAGGTTGCTAACATTTTCAGTTTTAATTAACTGCCAATTTATACCTCAATTGACTGTACCAATTTACACTCCCACCATTTTCATATATCCTTGATAAAATTACATCTTATATTCAAATATAGCATATAAAATCAATCCAATTATGGCAGTCCCAGCATGGTGTCATGTCCAAATAAACATTTGTCTAAAGTCAAAAATAAAATAAAATAGTTACTTTTGTGTGTTGCTTTTTCTTTAAAATATAATTTTCACCCATTTTCTTCCCCAAATTCCCACTCATTATGGCATAGCAGATGCTTCCCAGGTGGCACAGTGGTAAAGAATCTGCCTGCAATGCAGGAGATGCAGGTTCAATCCCTGGGTCAGGAAGATCCTCTGGAGAAAGAAATGGCAACTCACTCCAGTAATCTTGCCTGGAAAATCTCATGGACAGAGGAGTCTGAGGTCAGTCCATGGGGCCGCAGACTCAGACACAGTTGAGTGACTGAGCACACACACATGACGTAGCAGATACTCTAATCTTTTTCTGTCTCTCTGAGGATTACCTAAAACATTCATATCTAGCCCAAGTTAATATTTTATTCTGTTAGTAATTGTCTATTTTTTCCAATGTATATCAAACAAATCCTGGATTGTTTCATTTCTCTTAACCATTATTCTGATCTTTGGAACAAAGTCCAGGAACAGAGTGTGCCAGGGAAAAATTCTCTTTGGTAGATGTGTGAGGAGTAGAGGTTGTACATATTTTTAAGTCTTTTCTTATCATACATGCTTATGTAAAATGCGAGATTAGGTTTACATTTGAACTTTAAGCAGGAAGAATGTCTTCCCATAAGTGGAGTTTAAAAATTCCTCCCCTATGTACACAGTGCACAGTGAAAAAGAAAACATAGCTTCCAGGGAGAAAACAGATAAGAAGTGCTCAGATAAGAACAGCTGCAGCAAGAAGTATTAATAAAATCCTTTCTAGTTATGATTACTCTACTCGTGCAGTTTCTGTTTCAATAATTCTAAGCCCTTCAGCAGGGCTTTAAATATTCCCATGATTGGTTAACAGATATTTCTAGAGTTCCTGCTGTGTGCAAATTCAAATATTATCTAGTTTGTGAGAAAAGTGGAGCATGTGAAGATTAGGAGATATGGTGTGTGCTCTTAGGGACCTTTTAGTTTAGTTTTGGAGTGTCCTTGTGGTTAAGACACAGAAACTGAGGTCAAACTGCATGGGTAACATGAGTTCACTACCTATTTGTCTGATCTTGAGTAAGACATTTTACCTCTCTGAGTCTCCAACTACTAATTTATAAAAGGAATGATAGTATCTATCTCATAGATCTGTTGTGAGGGAAACAGTTCTTTCTGTTCCTGGTGTATCTTATGTGAAGAGTAAATAAAAACATATCTATCTTTTTCTTGATCCTCACTAACTTCTCTATCAGGGAAATGCAAGTCAAAACCACAGTGTGATATCACTTCACACCCACTTGAATGGCCATAATGATTTTTTTTTAATGGAAAATTACAAGTATTGGCAAGCCTATGGGAAAAACTGGAATCATGATACATTGCTGGTGACAAAATAAAGTAGTTCAGCTGCAGTGGAAAACAGTTCTAGAATTCCTCAAAAAGTTAAACATAGAATTGCCATATGACCTCTTGATGAATGTGAAAGAGGAGAGTGAAAAAGTTGGCTTAAAGCTCAACATTCGGAAAACTAAGACCATGGCATCTGGTTCCATCACTTCATGGGAAATAGATGGGGAAACAGTGGAAACAGTGGCTGACTTAATTTTTGGGGGGCTCCAA
>NW_011480340.1:19320-19915 GCF_000754665.1 Bison bison bison
GCAACTTTATCTAATGCTTTTGGAGGGTGGCGCCTGACTAATCACCTTTAGAGAAAAATAAATTTTCTGAAGAAAGGGTCTTAAAATGTTAGCAGGCCTCTGGGCCAGAAGATGATGCAAATCACCTAAACTTTTGCATATGATAAATTTGCAGGAAGAAATCCTGGCTTACTGCGTGACTCTACCCCTTCCCCCATTATCCTCTATGCATAAATTAAGGTATAAAAACTACTTTGGAAAATAAAGTGCGGGCCTTGTTCACCGAAACTTGGTCTCCCCATGTCATTCTTTCTCTCACCTTCTGGGTGAATTATTTAGCCTCTTTTCTCCACTAAATTTTCTCACTGAGCTATCCTTATTTAACCACACTTTATATCTTTAATTAACATTTAAATAAGCTGTTGTTTCCCGATCACTGAAGCTGTCTCCCCTTCGAATTCCCTGGATCCACTGGGGCTGGACCCCTGTCAGCTCAGTCGTGAGCTTCTGAAGATATAGATGTTTTTCTGGAACTCTCTTGCTTTTTCCATGATCCAGCGGATGTTGGCAATTTGATCTCTGGTTCCTCTGCCTTTTCTAAAACCAGCTTGGACAT
>NW_011480340.1:20156-21249 GCF_000754665.1 Bison bison bison
GAGAATTTTGAGCATTTGTGCAATTGTGTGGTAGTTTGAGCATTCTTTGGCATTGCCTTTCTTGGGGATTGGAATGAAAACTGACCTTTTCCAGTCCTGTGGCCACTGCTGAGTTTTCCACATTTGCTGGCATATTGAGTGCAGTGCTTTCACAGCATCATCTTTCAGGATTTGAAAGAGCTCAGCTGGAATTCCATCACCTCCACTAGCTTTGTTCATAGTGATGCTTTCCAAGGTTCACTTGACTTCACATTGCAAGATGTCTGGCTCTAGGTGAGTGATCACACCATCATGCTTATCTGGGTCATGAATATCTTTTTTGTACAGTTCTTCTGTGTATTCTTGCCACCTCTTCTTAATATCTTCTGCTTCTGTGAGGTCCCTACCATTTCTGTCCTTTATCGAGCCCATCTTTGCATGAAAAGATCCCTTGGTATCTCTAGTTTTCCTGAAGAGATCTATAGTCTCTCCCATTCTGTTGTTTTCCTCTATTTATTTGCATTGATCACTGAGGAAGTCTTTCTTAGCTCTCCTTGCTATTCTTTGGAACTCTGCATTCAGATGCTTATATCTTTCCTTTTCTCCTATGCTTTTCACTTCCCTTCTTTTCACAGCTATTTGTAAGGCCTCCTCAGGCAGCCATTTTGCTTTTTGGCATTTCTTTTTCTTGGGGATGGTCTTGATCCCTGTCTCCTGTACAATGTAATGAACCTCCGTCCATAGTTCATAGGCACTCTATCTATCAGATCTAGTCCCTTACATCTATTTCTCACTTCCACTGTATAATCATAAGGGGTTTGATTTAGGTCATACCTGAATGGTCTAGTGGTTTTCCCCACTTTCTTGAATTTAAGTCTGAATTTGGCAATAAGGAGTTCATGATCTGAGGCACAGTCAGCTCCTGGTCTTGTTTTTTTCTGACAGTATAGAGCTTCTCCATCTTTTGCTGCAAAGAATATAATCAATCTGATTTCGGTGTTGACCATCTGGTGGTGTCCATGTGTAGAGTCTTCTCTTGTGTTGTTGGAAGAGGGTGTTTGCTATGACCAGTGCGTTCTCTTGGCAAAACTCTATTAGCCTTTGCCCTGCTTCA
>NW_011480341.1:0-842 GCF_000754665.1 Bison bison bison
TTTTTTTTTTTTTTTTTACTTAACTTATGTGGAACCAAACGTCAAATTGATTAACATAACCAAACTGGTGCAAGTGATTTTCAATGCTTGATTTGGATATTTTGAACATGTTGGCTATCTCTCATGTAGTATAATGCTGATTATCCTCAATTAATGTCTCAATTTGATTGCTATCAACTTCAACTGGTCTACCCAACCGTGGATCATTGTCCAGTGAGAAATCCTTAACATGAAACTTTGCAAACCACTTTTGACATGTTTCATCAGTCACAGCACCTGTTCCATATGCTATATAAATCCTTTTTTATATGTGTTTTGTTGTGTATTCTTACCTTTCTTGAAACAATAAAGCATAATATGCCAAAAATGTTGCTTTTATTCCTTTCATCTTCAATATTAAAATGGGTCTACACAAACTCATTGATTTTGATAACTTTTTAAAATGCATGTGATATGACAGCTGTCACAGTACAATCTAAGAAAGTTGTTCTGAATGAAATTAAAAACAACTGAACACTACTAGAGTCATCTTTTTTTTAATTTTATTTTATTTTTAAACCTTACATAATTGTATTAGTTTTGCCAAATATCAAAATGAATCCACCACAGGTATACATATGTTCCCCATCCTGAACCCTCCTCCCTCCTCCCTCCCCATACCATCCCTCTGGGTCGTCCCAGTGCACTAGCCCCAAGCATCCAGTATCATGCATCGAACCTGGACTGGCATCTCGTCATCTTATGGAAAAAACTGAACTAACCTTTTGGCCAACCTAATAAATATTAGAACTTCAGACCTTAGAGTATATCAACATATATTTCAATTCCTTTCTTATTAATAC
>NW_011480341.1:4610-5322 GCF_000754665.1 Bison bison bison
GACTGAGAGACTAAAAGACACATCTCTCTAAGTACATTAATGTTTTTAAAATTATGTTTTCATTCATAGTCTGTTTCTTCCAAGTTGCTTGGTTATATCTATTATTTTGATATCCATTTTTTGTACTGGAAAATTTTTTTTCAAATGTTTAGTTATCATTATTAACACTTCACAGTTAATTTTGGGCACTCAAAATTGTGCACTCAGATTGGAAGCTCTGTGCACAGCCTGGATTTTGTTGACTGTAGCTTTATAGTCTTGTGATCTAGCTAAATGATTTCCTTATGGACATCCAGATTTTTAAAATTTCTTTACTATAGCGTATGGACCTGGCTGTCGGCATTCTGGAATCTCAGTGAGAGACTTATATGATTCTTAAAACCCAACATATGAGCTTTCACACAATCACTTGTTTCATTACAGTAGCCCAGTCTTTAGTTATACTTGATTTGTCTCGGTCCAGAGACACTTTATTTTACCTGCTGCAGGAAACTGACTTCCATTATTTTTCCATGGATAGGAAGAGGGCAGTGGGTTAGATACATGAAATAGAGAAGGAGTTTGGGTTCTAACTGCTCAAATAAATTCATGGAGGAGGGAGGAGGGTTCAGGACAGGGAACATGTGTATACCTGTGGTGGATTCATGTTGATATATGGCAAAACCAATATAATATTGTAAAGTTAAAAAATAAAATTAAAAAAAAATCATGG
>NW_011480341.1:5422-6412 GCF_000754665.1 Bison bison bison
AATATCCTTCTAAGAACCAGTTTTTTACATGATGGAGTTTCTGCTTTCTTCATCTTTCTGGGCATTTTCTCTGATTCAAAGTTTCATACTGTGTAGTAGCTTTCTGGGAAAGGATGCCTGGGAGTCCCAGATTTTGAGACCCTGCATATTTGAAAAGCTTTTATTCTACCCTCAGCTTTTTTGATAGCTCATTAGGAATAGAACTCAAGGTTAGAAATAATTTTCTATCAGTATCTTGAAGTTATTGTTGCAGTGTCTTCTAGCTTCCAGTACTGTTGAAAAAGTTGGAAATCATTCTGAGATCTGATCCTTTGTGTAAAAAGAGTTCTTCTTCCCTGAATCTTTTGGGAAATTTTTCTCTCTTCCAGAGTTCTAAAATTTTCTGATGATGTGTTCTGGTGAGGACTATTTTTATTCACTGTGGTAGATACTTGGTGGACCCTTTCAGTCTGGAAATGCATGTCCTTCAGGCGTAGAGCATTTTATTCAATCACTTCTTTGTTATTTTCTTCCCTTTGATTTTCATATTCTCTTTCTACAACTCCTCTTTTGGAATCTTGTGTCTCCTACATAGGTCTCCCATTTTTCTTGTCTTTTCTTTCCTATTTTCTACCTTTGCCTTTTTACTCCACTTTCTGGGATATTTCTGAAACTTTATCTTTTAGCTCTTCTTTTTTAGCTTCTTATATCTGGTGAGTTTTTAATTTTCAGAAGCTCTTCATTGTTCTTTTAGTGTTTCTTTTTCTAGAGCAAACTGTTCTTGTTTCATGGGTTAATAACATGAGTTAGTAACATCTCATGCAGATAAAAAGTCTGCCTACAATGCAGGAGACCTGAGTTTGATCCCTGGGTCAGGACGATCCCCTGGAGAAGGGAATGGCAACCCACTTCTGTATTCCTGCTTCTAGAATTCCATGGACAGAGGAGGCTGGCAGGCTACAGTCCCTGGGGTCGCAAAGAGTGGGACATGACTGAGAGACTAAAAGTGAG
>NW_011480341.1:9383-10241 GCF_000754665.1 Bison bison bison
TTTCATGGGCCACAAGATGCTATAGGGGCATCTTGTATTTTTCCTACTCCAGTTGTAAAATCAGACATTTTACTAATATCCCTGATTCACTTTATTGGAGAATAGTATTTGGAAACCAAGATCTGGTCATTATGTATGCTCATTGTGACTTGATGTCACTGCTTATAAGCCTCTCAGAGGACAGAACTAGGAAATATTTGTAGATGTGCTAGCCCATGTATTTATATCCATCTATATTTGCTCCTTTATTGATTTTTGTACACACATTAAAATAAGTATGGGTTCATATTGAGTTCTCCAAGTCTAATCCAACACCACAGGGTTCATTCTAGCATTTTTCTTCTTCTTCTTCTTTTTTTTAAACTTCTTTTTCTGACAATGTGAAACCTCACTTATATTATCTACAACATCTTTACTCATTTTTTCAAAACCAGTGTACATGCAGTTTCAGAATTGCTTACCCGTTTCACTGTGAGAAACAAATTTACCAACTCAGGTTCAGTGGTTTCATAGTGTTTCTCATTTTGCTTTTTTGTCTTTAACCAAATACTATCTAAATGCTGTTTTACAGTCAGCTGCTTTCTTCTCCACTACTTTCAGAAAGTCTTATTTTAAGAGATTTTCTTTCATAGCTCTTGGATATGACTTTGGAACTTTGGAATTTTTTAACTAGCATTTAATTTTTTTAACTAGTGATTCTTTTGCAGACAATCACTGGACCTCATTTTGTGATTTACTGACCTGGAATATGTTGAGAATAAATTGAGCACATCCCTATTTCTCAATCCTGCAGTGTCCAAATGAGTTGAAAACAAAGCTAAAAAAAAAACAAAACACAAAAAAACAAAAAAAAAAACA
>NW_011480341.1:10341-11524 GCF_000754665.1 Bison bison bison
AAAAAATTAATTTCTGTTGTTTAAGCCACCCATTCAGTGATATCTTATTATGGCAGCCCAAGCTGACTAAGGCAAGAGTGTTCTCATATACCCCTCACCCAGATTTCCCTAACATTAGCATCATACATAATATGGTACACTGATTGAAATTTTAAAAAAAATAACATTGGTACAACACACTTAACTTGACTATAGAATTTATTTAAATTTACCCCATTTTTGTATTAATGTCATTTTGCTGTTCTAAGATCCAAAGCAGGATATCACATTGCGTTTAGTTGTCATGTCTTCTAAATCTCTTTCAGTATGTGACAATATCTCAGGTTTTCCTTGTCTTTCATGACCTTAATCATTTGTCTCATGTTTTCTCATGACTGGTGTGAAGTTATAGATTTGAGGGGTGTATATTAAAGAGCTGACATTACCTTCTCATTGTTCCATATCAATAACAACAATATAAATTATTACTAGTGATCTAAACCTAGATTACTTGGCTAAGGTGGCATATGACTAGGTTTCTACATTGCAAAGTTCCTATTTTTCTCTTTCCATAGTAATTTCATTTGAAACAAGTCAATAAGTCCAGCCACACTTAACAGAAGGGAAATTAAGTTTTTACCTGCTCTAGGAAGAATTTGTTGACATGTGTTAGAAAAAAACCACAAACAAACAGTAATTAATACCTGAGTGGAGATATTTTGAAACTACACAAATTTCCTCTTTTCCCTTAAATTTTTATCATTTATCCATTCAAAGTGCTGCAGGAATTATTGCTGTGGTATTCTAATAGTGGTTTTCCTATTCTTTCATTTCTTCTACATTTATCAATTGAAATTCTTCTTTTAAGAAGATTTATTCTCTTTTCCCCATTATTTATATATTTAACCAACAATTTGGCCTTCCCTGGTTGCTCAGCAGTAAAGAATCTGCCTGCAGCACAGGAAATGCAGGAGACACAGGTTCGATCCTTGGGTTAGGACGATCCTCTGAAGGAAGGCATGGCAACCCACTCCAGTATTCTTGTCACAAGAAACACGTGGACAGAGAAGCCTAGTGAGTCCCAAAGTGACTGAGCATGCATGTAGGCATTCAACAATTTATTTATATCAGAGTGGACTCATGGATATTTATTTCATTCTTTGGATTATAATCCAATATTATTATTTATTTTGTTAGTTTAAAT
>NW_011480342.1:0-742 GCF_000754665.1 Bison bison bison
CACTTGGAAAAACCATAGCCTTGACTAGACAGACCTTTGTTGGCAAAGTAATGTCTCTGCTTTTTAATATGCTGTCTAGGTTGGTCATAACTTTTCTTCCAAGGAGCAAGAGTCTTTTTAGTGTCATGGCTGCAATCACAATCTGCAGTGATTTTGGAGCCCCCCAAAAAATAGTCTGTCACTATTTCCACTGTTTCTCCATTTGCCATGAAATGATGGGACCGGATGCCATGATCTTAGTTTTTTGAATGCTGAGTTTTAAGCCAGTTTTTTCACCCTCCTCTTTCACTTTCATCAAGAAGCTCTTCAGTTCCTCTTCACTTTCTGCCTTAAGGGTGGTGTCATCTACATATTTGAAGTTATTTATATATCTGTCTGCAAACTTGATTCCACCTTGTGCTTCATTCAGCCCAGCATTTCACATAATGTACTCTGCACATAAATAAGCAGAGTGACAATATGCAGCCTTGATGTGCTCCTTTCTTGATTTGGAACCAATTTGTTTTTCCATGTACCATTTTACTTGACCTGCATATAGATTTCTCAGGAGGCAGGTAAGGTGATTTGGTATTCCCATCTCTTTAAGAATTTTCCAGTTTGTTGTGGTCCACACAGTCAAAGGCTCTAGCATAGTCAATAAAACAGAAGTCGATGTTTTTTTGGAACTCTTTCACTTTTTCAGTGATCCAGCGGATGTTGGCAATTTGATCTCTGGTTCCTCTGCCTTTTCTAAAACCAACTT
>NW_011480342.1:5053-5565 GCF_000754665.1 Bison bison bison
TGTCTGTGAGTCTATTTCTGTTTTGCAAACAAATTCAGCTCACATGCTCGTGCAACCCACATCAAGTGGGGGCTGAGTGCCCAGGTGATGGCTGTACTGGTGGTCCTTATGGAAAGGACTGGGTTGAAAGCCATGAGGACACTCTGAGGGGAGTAATACAACATATCACAGGCAGAACGGGAGAAACCCAAGCTATGGGGATGCTAGAGAAACAAGAGCAAAGGACCTTCCCCCTGGGAAGGCTCTCACACAGCACTCTGACCCCTGGCACACTTACAGAACAAAGGGTCATGTCCTAGCAAATACCAAAGGAGAGTGAGTCCGCTGCCATTTACAGCCCTCCCTGGAGGCAGAGAGGCAGACATGCAACAGCCAGGGGTGGAAGGCAAGGAGCTGCTACAAACTCAGCCCTAGAGACTGTATGTCCCGCCAAACTGTTAGCAGGCCGCCAGTTGTAACCACGTCTTATTGGGATCTATGACAGTTCATATCTACTGAGGGTGTCACAGACT
>NW_011480343.1:0-661 GCF_000754665.1 Bison bison bison
GGGATTCAACCTGAAGGGGTGAGCAGTGTCAGCGAGAAACTGAGGCAGCCTCTCAGTTTTCTTGGACTGCCTGTTTATTTCAAGCTTATGCTTTTCCTTTATACTTTTAAAAAACCATTAGGTCAGAGGTTTGATATTTTTAGTTCCCATTGACCCAGATTTATTTTTATCCAAAAATTATTGTTGCCCCTCAAAAGGAGTTCCTTCCTCAGTGATTCTCTTATCTACTTTTTTTCATGTGTGCTTGTGGATACACTGTAACTCATGCTAATGTCTGGACTGCATATCACATTCCTCAGTTTAATTCTTATCTTTCTAAGTCCTGTTTGCCCCTAGCATCCTAAGCTCACTATTTCTTAGAAAGGGCTTCTAGCTAATAATATCTCTAAAGTCCCTAATTTCTATAAGCTGTAGTAGAATATGCTAATATTACAGCATCCCTTAAATCTTTAGCTTCTAACTATTTTAATTATTCCTAAGCCCTATATTCAGCAAACTCCTTTGCCATAATCACTTTTCTCACAAATAGGCTTCAGATAGAAATCCCTCCCATGGTCTCAAGTTGTGG
This sequence comes from Bison bison bison, assembly GCF_000754665.1. Classification (NCBI taxonomy): domain Eukaryota; kingdom Metazoa; phylum Chordata; class Mammalia; order Artiodactyla; family Bovidae; genus Bison; species Bison bison. The sequence continues at coordinate 569 of NW_011480343.1, forward strand.
CCTGTGTGCTCACCCTGGAAAACCTTTTTGTAAAAGTCCTTGAACAAATGTCAGTGATTAACTTTATGAATTATTCTCTGAGCATAGCTGCAG
>NW_011480343.1:4389-5175 GCF_000754665.1 Bison bison bison
TAACATGAGGCAAGCAAGGTAGTGATTCCTACAAATGAGGTAAACACTATGATTTCCTCAGGTTAGTGCTTTGAGAGAGTTTCAAGTCTGCAGCACAGGAAAGGAAGCACAGGCAAAACAAAACATACATCATGAGCTTAAGAAATAATGTGAGTCCAGAAAAGCCAAGGAAAGTACAGTTTGCAATACAGAGAGGTGAGAGATGCACAGACAGAGCTGTCATGTTCTGGAGATATCCCTTATCAAGTGTTCAGTTGACTACTGATGAGCTCATGCAGTTATATGAGGCTTTAGAAAGAGCCACACCATGAAAGAAATAGACGGAACAGTGCCCAGTCCTTGCGGAGTTAAATATTGTTCCTGTTTCTACAAGCCAGAGTGGAAAAGCTCATAACTCATGGTATATTGGCTACAATATGAAGAAAAGACCTTTGTAGTATTTGGGAAAACATAGCCCTGGGCTAAATAAATATACTTCCAATCGTGTCTGATTAAACTTTAAAATAAGACTCAAAAGAATCAAATTATGTCCAAGTAATTGATTTATCCCAAACTGAAACTCAAGAATATTTATAGAAATACAAAAATATGTACCACTCTAAAAGGAAAAATTGGAGAGAACAAGATGGCAGAGGAGTAGGTGATGTGGAATACATCTCTCTCCATGGTTACATCAGGAATACAGCTTCAGACACAGAAGTGCATGCAGAACACCAGCTGAGAGAGGACAGGAGCACCTGACCAGTGGAAAACAATATATGGAACCATGCAAAACTCAGTAGGATG
>NW_011480343.1:5275-5878 GCF_000754665.1 Bison bison bison
GACAGGGAGGCCTGGTGTGCTGCGATTCATGGGGTCATAAAAAGTCAGACACGACTGAGCGACTGAACTGAACTGAACTGAACAGAACTTTGCCCACAATTAATCCTATCAGATTGCCTTGTATTTTTCTTTGTGTGTCTCTCACCCTTTCCCGATTCTCTTTTCAATCTGATGCCCCTTATATTTATCTTGAGTGTTAATAGGCTTATCACTGTTTCTTTGTTTTCTGTGATGGATGCATAATGATTGATAGATTTTTAACAATTGCCATTATCATTGTCTTGAGCATTCTTTTAAAGTTTTCTCACTTCTGTTCATATCACAATCTCTTTCACAATGATTTTTTATTCTAATGCCGAAAATCATCCTGTAGTGTTGGTATAACTTGCTAGGGACTTAGGGGGAAAAAAAAGTATCTTTACCTCCCTGGCATCATCTAAACTGATGTTGATCAAAGTTTTAAAAGTGAAATTTTAAAAGTAATAGAAAGAGACCTTCTGCTCCCAATAAAAATAGGATATTAAGATTATATTCACTCTCTTCACTTAAACCTTAAACATTAAAAAGATGGACAAAATAAGTAAAACAGGGACATCAAAGACA
>NW_011480343.1:8800-10466 GCF_000754665.1 Bison bison bison
AAAGAACACTTCCAATCTAATTCTATAAGACCACCATCACCCTGATACCAAAGCTAGACACAGACAACACACACAAAAAAAGAAAACTGCAGGACAATATCACTGATGAACATAGATTAAAAAATCCTCAAAAAAATTTTAGCAAACAGAATTCAGCAACACATCAAAAAGCTCATGAACCATGATCAAGTTGGGTTTATTCCAGGATTGCAAGGAGTCTTCAATATACACAAATTAATCAATGTGATACACCATATTAACAAACTGAAAGATAAAAATCACATGATAATCTCAATAGATGCAGAAAAGGCCTTTGACAAAATTCAGCACCTATTTACGACTAAAACTCTTCAAAAAATGGGCACTGAAGAAACCTACCTCAACATAGTAAAGACCATGTATGATAAGCCTACAGCAAACATTATTCTTAATGGTGAAAAACTGAAAGCATTCCCCTGAGATCAGGAACAAAAAAGTGTGTCTACTTTCACCACTATTATTCAACATAGTTTTGGAAGTTCTAGCTATAGCAATCAGAGAAGAAAAAGAAATAAAAGGAATCCAGATCGGAAAAGAAGAATTAAAGCTTTCACTGTTTGCAGATGACATGCTAGTGTACATAGAAAACCCTAAAGATAGTATCAGAAAATTACTAGAGCTAATCAGTGAATTTAGCAAAGTTGCAGGATAAAAAATCAATATACAGAAATGATTTGCATATCTGTATACTAACAATGAAAAATCAGAAAGAGAAATTAAAGAATCAAACACATTCACCATTGCAACAAAAAGAATTAAATATCTAGAAATAAACTTACCTAAGGAGGCAAAAGAATTGTACACATGAAATTTTAAGACACTAATGAAGGAAATCAAAGACCACATGAACAGATGGCTCTCCTATATCTCTATATTCCATGTTCCTGGGTAAGAAGAATAATTATTGTGAAAATGAGTATACTACCAAACACAATCTACATATTCAGTTTTATCCTTATCAAGTTACCAATGGCATTTTTTTCACAGAACTAGAGCAAAAGAATTTCACAATTCATATGGAAATGCATAAGACCCTGACTGAGCAAAGCAGTCTTAAGAAAGAATGGAGCTGGAGGGAATCAATGTTCCTGACTTCAGATTATACTACAAAGCTGCAGTCTTCAAGACAGTATGGTACTGGCATCAAACAGAAATATAGACCAATAAAAAAGGTAGAAAGCCCAGAAATAAATCCATGTACATATGGGTACCTTATTTTTGACAAAGGAGGCAAGACTATACGATGGAGCAAAGACAGCCTCTTCAATGAATGGTGCTGGGAAAACTGGACAGCTACATGAAAAAGAATAAAATTAGAACACTTCCTAACAACATACACAAATAAAAGCTCAAAATAGATTAAGGACCTAAATGTAAGACCAGAAACTATAAAATTTTTAGAGGAAAGCATAGGCTTGAACACTCAATGACATAAAGCAAGATTCTCTATGACCCACCTCCTAGAGAAATGGAAATAAAAACAAAAGTAAACAAGTGGGAAACATGTATAATATCATATGTGAAATGAATCACCAGCCCAGGTTCGATGCATCATACAGCATGCTTGGGGCTGGTGCACTAGGATGACCCAGAGGGATGGCATGAGGAGGGAGGAGGGAGGGGGGTT
>NW_011480343.1:13516-14667 GCF_000754665.1 Bison bison bison
TATAGACCTCCCTCATAGACCTGCTTTTGATACATCTCATAGATTTGGGAATGTCATGTTTCCATTTTCATTTGCCTTGAGATATTTTCTGATTTCTTCTTTGCTTTCTTCATCGACCTTTATTCAACCTTTAGTTTAGTAGTATGGTCTTTTGCTTCCACAAGTCTATTAGTTTCCTATTTTCCTTTCAGTAATAAATTTCTAGGTTGATACTGTTGTAGTAGGAAAAAATGCTAGATAAAATTTCTATCCTCTTAAATTTTTTGAGACTTGTTTTGTGGCCTAGCATGTGATCTATCCTGGAGAGTGTTGCATGGGCATTTGAAAAAAAGATGTGCATTCTGCTCTTTTGCCCCACCTGAGGGGCATGCCAACTAAAGCATGCAGTTCTCATGAATGTTGTTCAGGCTTCTCTAGCCTATCTCTCTCAGCAGTCCTCCAGCTAGCCATGGGAAATATCTCCTACATGTAGAATCCCAGGATTGGGATGCTCAGTCCGTGGCTCCACCCACTCAGTCCCCAAGGTAGGTGTCCACTTGTGTAATCTTGTTTCACCTCTGAGTCCCCTCCCAGGACCACAGTTCTCTTCCTGATCACTTTTCTGTCATTCCTACACAATTATGCATGTAACTTTCTTACAGCCTTAGTTGTCCTTCTACCAGTTTCCAGTTAGATTTTGGTGAGAATTATTCCAAATGTAGGTGTATCTTTGATGTGTTCATGCTGGGGAGAGGGGATATAAGCTCCACATCCTCTTACTCTGCCATCACAAATGCCTTTCTTGGCACAACTACTTTCAAAAACATTTTTGCAGTTTCTGAAATGTTAAACATGTAGCTTCATTATTTATCTGTCATTCCACTTTTAGGTGGTTACCCAAAATAAATAACAGTGTATGTCCATTAAAAGACATGTACACTTGTACAGCTTTATCTGTAATGACCAAAATCTGGAAACAACCCAAATATCCACAGATAGATGAATGGATAAATCATTTTTTTTACATCCATACAATGGAATACAACTCAGCAATACAAAGGAATTAACTATTACTACACACAATATGGATGCATCTTAAAATACTTGTGCAGAGTGAAAGTACCTAGACCAATAGATGAGTGCATGTTGAATGTTTTAGTTTATAAGAAATT
>NW_011480344.1:0-640 GCF_000754665.1 Bison bison bison
GTTTTTGAAGTCCATGAGTCCTCCCTATATTTGCCCCTGCTAGTGATTCCCTCCCATGACCCACAGCAGCCTCTCATCTCAACAGGAGACTCTCCAATTTTAGCAGGTAGGGTCTAGGTTGGTCTAGCCCAGTCTTTTATGAGACAGTGTTTGTTTGTTTGTTTGTTTTTCCCTGAACCCTAGTGTGAGCATGACATTGCATGCACCCTCCTAGAGTGGAGTTTCTGCTTCTCCCAGTCCTGTGGAATTACTGTGATCAAGCCTCATTGCCTTTCAAAGAGATTTCCTGCGGGTACCCCGCTGTTGCCAGACCCTCAGGCTGGTAAGCTTGACGTGGTGCTCAGGACCTTCACTCCTTTGGTAGAACTTCTGTGGTATAATTGTTTCCCAGGTTTTGGTCTCCCACCCAGTGGGTGTGGAATTTAATTTTATCACAATGCATCCCCTCCTACACTTTCATTGTAGCTTCCTCTTTACTTTGGATGTAGGCTATCTTTTCCAGTAGATTCCAGCGTGGTTTTTTTTTTTGATCAGTGATTGCTCAGCAGTTAGTTGTGATTTTGATGTTTACATAAAAAAGATTGAGCTCATGTCCTTCTATTTTGCCATTGAGCTAATCATTCTACCCATACTGTTTTGA
>NW_011480344.1:4693-6229 GCF_000754665.1 Bison bison bison
GAGATGGCTGGATGGCATCACTGACTCGATGGACGTGAGTCTAAGTGAACTCCAGGAGTTGGTGATGGATAGGGAGGCCTGGCATACTGCAATTCACGGGGTCGCAAAGAGTTGGACACGACTGAGCGACTGATCTGATCTGATCTGATCTGACATGAATCAGTCACAGGTACACAAGTGTCCCCCATCCTGAAACCTCCCCCCATCCCACCACCGCCCCTAACCCCATCCTTATAGGTTGTCCCAGACAACTGGCTTTAAGTGCCCTGCTTCATGTATCGAACTACTGCATTGTCTTTTAACCTTTGTGCTAACTTTGTGAGACTCCCCAGGTGGCTCAATAGTAAAGAAACCACCTACCAATGCAGGAGACACAGGAGGAACAGGTTTGATCCCTGGGTCAGGAAGATCCCCTGGAGTAGTAAATAATAACCCACTCCAGTGTTCTTACCTGGAAAGTTCCACGGACAGAGGAGCCTAGCTAGCTATAATCCATGGGATCTCAAAGAGCGATACATTATTGAGTGACAGAGCATGCACACATGTTAGCTTTATACATGGTTGATCTCCTACCTTTATAGTATATTTGACTCTAGTGATGAGGTTTTTCTGTCATAAATTTTTATTTCTAGCTGTTGTCTCTTCCTAAAGCTGGTTGACTGGTATTGAATACTTTTAGTTTTTTCTTGTCTGTAAAACAATTTATCTCACATTTAAATCTGAATGATAACTTTGCTGATATGATAACCTTGCTGGATAAAGTATTCTAGGCTGTGGGTTTCTTTTCTTTCATTACTTTGAATATATCGTGCTCCATTCTGACATAAAGTTTCTGCTGAAAGTCAGCTTATGGACTTATGGCAGTTTCTTTGTACACAACTAGTTGTTTTTCTCTTGCTACTGTCATTATTCTGTCTTCATCTTTAATTTTCATCATTTTAATTTTAATGTATCTTGGTGTGTACCTCTTTGGACTAATCTTATCTGGGATGCTTTGTGCTTCCTGGACCTAAATGTCTGTTTCCTTTGACTGGTTAGAAAAATTTTCATCTATTCCTCCTTTTAATAAATTCGTTGCCCCTTGCCTTCTCTCTTCTCCCTCTGGGACCCCTTAAATAAATGTTAGTGTGCTTGATGTTGCCCCAGAGGAAAACTATCCTTTTGTTTTTTTTTTCTGTTCAACTTGAATGGTTTTTCCACTTCTCCTTTTTTCAGTTAAATGATCTGTTCCTCTGTATCTTCTAATCTACTATTGATTTCTCCTAATGTATTTTTTAAATTTCTGTTATTGATTTCTTCATCTCTGTATGGTTCTTCTTTATGTCTTCTAACTCTTTGTTAATCCCCCTGTGTTCATCCATTCTCATGAGTTGGTTGAGTATCTTTATGATTAATACCTTGAACTATTCATTGTGGACATTACTCATTTACTCTCTGCTTATTTTTTTTTTCCCTCTTTTTTTGTTGTTGTTATTGTTTGTTTTGTTTTGATTTTTCATTTAACATATATTCTTGTATCTTCTTATTTTACCCAAT
>NW_011480344.1:10075-10752 GCF_000754665.1 Bison bison bison
AGTTGACTCATTGGAAAAGACTCTGATGCTGGGAAGGATTGGGGGCAGGAGGAGAACGGGACGACAGAGGATGAGATGGCTGGATGGTATCACTGACTCGATGGACATGAGTCTCAGTGAACTCCAGGAGTTGGTGATGAACAGGGAGGCCTGGCGTGCTTCGATTCATGGGGCCGCAAAGAGTTGGACATGACTAAGTGACTGATCTGATCTGATCTTATAACAACAATGCATTTGAATCAGTTCTAATGAGTGGATGAAACTGAGTGAAGAGAGAGTGAAGTAAATCAGAAAGAGGAACACCAATACAGCATATTAACACATGCACACACACATATATATTCCATATATATATATTCATATATATATATATGGAATTTAGAAAGACAGTAGCAACGACCCGGTATGCAAGACACAAAAGAGACAAAGCTGTAAATAACAGACTTTGGGATTCTGTTGGGGAAGTGTAGGGTTGGATGGTTTGAGAAAATAGCATTGAAACATGTATATTACCATATGTAAGATAGATGACCAGTGCAAGTTCGATGCATGAAGCAGGGCAATCAAATCCAGTGCTCTGGAACAACCCAGAGGGACTGGGAGGACACATGTACCTCCGTGGCTGATTCATGTCAATGTATGGCAAAAACCACCACAATATTGTAAGGTAATTAGCC
>NW_011480345.1:0-750 GCF_000754665.1 Bison bison bison
AAACACAGGGACTTCCCTGATGGTCCAGTGGTTAAGAGTCCACCTGTCAATGCAGGGGACACGGGTTCAATCCCTGGTCCAGAAACTAAGATCCCACATGCTGTGGGGCAACTAAGCTCACGAGCTGAGACTGCTGAGCCTCAGTGCTGCAACTACTGAAGCCTGCACACCTCACAAGTCACCATAATGAGCAGCCCACACACCGCAACAAAGAGTAGCCCCCGCCTTGTTGCAACTAGAGAAAGCCTATGTCCTGCAAAGAAGACGCAGTGCAGCCAAAAATAAAATGAATAAACAAACAAAAGACCCCACAAAAACCACATGATAATCTGAAAAGGTGCAAAAAAAGGTATTTTTAAAAAATCAAACATCTTTGGTGATAAAACACACAACACACTAGAAATAGCAGACAATTTCCTCAACCCGGCAAATGGCATATACAAAAAATGCATAGCTAACATACTTAATGGTGAAAGACTGGATGTTTTCCCCTTAAGATTAGGAACAATACAAGGATGTCTGCTCTTTCCACCTCAATTCATCATTGTGCTAGAGGTTCTAGTTATGACAGGCAAGAAAAAGAAAGAAAAAGAAAGAAAAGGCATCCAGATTGGAAAGGCTAGAAGTAAAACTATTTTTATTCACAGATGACATGATTTTATATAGAAAATCCTGAAGGATCCACTAAAAAACTGCTGCTGCTGCTGCTGCTAAGTTGCATCAGTCATGTCCGACTCTGTGCGACCGCAT
>NW_011480345.1:2625-4112 GCF_000754665.1 Bison bison bison
CAGAAAGAGAAAGATAAATATCGTATTCTAACACATATATACAGAATCCATAAAAATGGTACTGAAGAATTTATTTACAGGGCAGCAATGGAGAAACACACATAGAGAATAGACTTATGGACATGAGGAGAGGAGAGGAGAGGAGAGGGTGAAATGTATGGAAAGAGTAACATGGAAACTTATATTACCATGTGTAAAATAGATAGCCAATTGGAATTTGCCGTATGGCTCAGAAAACTCAAACAGGGGCTCTGTATCAACCTAGAGGGGTGGGATGGGGAGGGAAATGAGAGGGAGGTTCAAAAGGGAGGGGATATATGTATACCTATGGCTGATTCATGTCGAGGTTTGACAGAAAACAACAAAATTCTGTAAAGCAATTATCCTTCAATAAAAAAAAATAATAATAAATTAAAAAAAAAAAGAATGAAAGAGGCCATCATTACAGATATTCCAGACATTTTAAGGATAGTAAGGGGAATATTATGAGTAACAATTATATCAATAAACCCAATGACATACATAAAATTGTCAAATTCCCAGAAAGATACAAATTGCCAAAGTCACTCAAAAAGAAATTGAAGGGGCTTCCCTGGCGGTTTAGTGGTTGAGAATCTGCCTGCCAGTGCACGAGACGAAGGTTTGATCCCTGGGTCAGGAAGATCCCCTGGAGAAGGAAATGGCAATCCACTCCAACATTCTTGTCTGAGAAATCCCACGGACAGAAGAGCCTGGTGGGCTCCAGTCCATGGGGCCCCAAAGAGTTGGACATGACTTAGCAACTAAATAACAGCAAGAACAATTCGACAATGTACTGGAAATCTTAATTAGTTCAATTAAGGCCAGGGGAAAAAGTGTGTAGATGGGGAAGGAAGTAAAACTGTCTTTATTTGCAGGAATATTATGAGTATGTATATAGAATGCCCTAAGAATCTATATTGGACTTCCCTTGTAACTCAGTTGGTAAAAAATCTGCCTGCAATGCAGGAGACCTGGGTTCGATTCCTGGATCAGGAAGATCCCCTGGAGAAGGAAATGACAATCCACTCTAGTATTCTTGCCTGGGAAATCCCATGGACAGAGGAGCCTGGCAGGCTACAGTCCATGGGGTCACAAGAGTTGGACACAACTTAGCAACTAAATCACCAAGCCAAGAATCTATATAAAGTTATTAGAACTAATAAGTGAATTTAGCATGGTCTTGTTGCAGCAAGAACAGAAATGAGTGAACAGTCCTCAGCACATACTAGCCAAACAGGCCTGCAAGAGTTAAACAATCTTGGTTATTCCTTAGCTATTACTACTAACAAACATTTGCAGCTAGACTTGTCCTTCACAAAGCTAACTACTCTCTGAGTCCATATAGATTATACTCTACACATGGCATTCTCCTCCTCCAACACCCTGTTGTGCATTCTGCATTTCAGAAAGAAGGTCCCAGGTCAATAACTTCAGGGACACCAGATCAAACAGTAAATTTTTGGTTT
>NW_011480345.1:4212-6166 GCF_000754665.1 Bison bison bison
AATTTTTGGTTTTTACTGTAACAGTAAAATTTCAGTTTATTTTACCAAACTGTAAAACAAAAACACTTGCTGAGTTGCCTGGTACCAGCTGTGGCTGTTTTGAAACTTTGCAAAGAAAAAAAAAAAAAAAAAGCAAGACTTTCATTGGAATATAAAAATCTCTCCAGTTCCCTAGAGAGAGGGGACATAGTTCTTGAGGCACTAGCCTGCTGTGTATTCCCCTTTGACAGGCAAAGATAAAGCCATTTTTCTATTTCCTCCAAACTGTCTCTGCATTTTGGTAACCATCTCAGGATAAAAGGTAGCTATATATGAATCAAGTATATATCTTAAATACTGGAAACAGTCAATTAGAAGATGAAAAACTTAAATACCATTTGTGATAGTATATCAAAAAGAGTGGTCAGTAGGGATAAATTTTAGGAAATACATGAAGACTTATACGCTGAAAACTACAATATACTGCTGAGAGTAATCACAGAAGACCTAACAAATGACAAAGTATACCATGTTCATGTTTCAGAGAACTCAATACTGTCAAAGTGGCAATTCTCCCCAGATCTGTATACTCAGTATAATTCCAATTAAGTTCCCAGCTGGCTTTTGTGTATGTGTGAAAATTGACAGGCTGATCCTAAAATCTGTAAGCAAATGCACAGAATCTGTAGCAGTCAAAGCAACCTTGAAAAAGAATATCAGAAGACTGGCAATAACTGACTTTGAGCTTTCCTATAAAGCTGTAGTAACCAAGACAGCATAGTATTGGCAAAAGGATAGGAGAGGAAATACACAATATGTGTGTCTGTCATTCTTGCTGTTCAGTTTGCATGTTGCATTCCCTGCGCCCCATGAGCACCAAATTCCAATGGAGCCTTGAATGGGAGCTTAGCAAGACTCAAAGCAAGAAGCTGGTAATCTGGTTACTTTTATGACTGCTGAGAGCCTGGAAAGGCCACCCTCTTGATTCCACCCAGAACTTACTTTTAACACATAGTCCCATTCCAAGAAACACAAATGACCAAGAAATCCAACCATATCCTTTCTGACATACATTGTGCGTCTGTGCTTAGTGCTCAGTCGTGTCTGACTCTTTGCCACCCTTTGGACTGTAGCCTCCAGGCTCCTCTGTCTATGGGATTCTCCAGGCAAGAATACTGGAGTGGGTTGCCATTTCCCCCACCAGGGGATCTTCCTGACCCAGGGACTGAACGCGCATCTCCTGTGGCTCCTGCATTGCAGGCAGATTCCTAACCCACTGAGCCATCAAGGACATATGTTACCTCCTTGTATTTGCCAACCACTTACTGTTAAAAATGATGACAAAGAAAAGATAGACCAGCAGTTGCAATTCCATTTTACATGTGTAGAATGTGCACATGTGCGTGTACCAAAAAGTAACATAAAAACAGTTGAGTGAGTTTTGTGCAACATTTCCACTGTTCTGTTAAGAAGTAAATAAATATGCATGTATGAGCTACAAAATGTGAATTATGCAATTTTGGTGATTTTGAATATGAGTCAAGCACTCATGTATTTGCATTTAACAATGATATTGTAGAATACAGACTGTAAAATTTATGGTAATAGTTAAAATTTTCAACTTTACTTGGAATAACATTAAATAATAAATAAAAAGCACAATGTCAAGGTCAACATCAATGATCATGATATCAATAGCATGTAGCTATGATATGATGTGATGAAATGGCACTTTATCCTGTGATCTTCCTCTCCACACCCATAATCCCAGTTTAACCAAGAGAAATACATGAGACAAATCTCAAATGGACAGTCGTTCTACAAATACCTGGCTCATACTTATAAAAATCATCAAAGTCAGTAAAAGTCTGAGAAACTGTCACAGCTAAGAGGAGCCTAAGAACATGACAACTCAAAGTATTCTGGATAGGATCCAGGAGCAAAAAGGGGCATTATCTAAAAAAAAAAAAAAAAA
>NW_011480345.1:6288-7356 GCF_000754665.1 Bison bison bison
TTAATGACAATGTATCAATGCTGGTTCATTAATTACAACAAATGTATTATATTAATGTATAAAGTGGCTTCCCTGGTGGCTCAGTCGGTAAAGAATCCTCCTGCAATGTGGGAGACCTGGGTCCAATCCCTGGGTCGGGAAGATCCCCTGGAGAAGGAAATGGCCACCCACTTCAGTATTCTTGCCTGGAGAATCCCATGGACAGAGGAGACTGGTGGGCTACATTCCATGGGTCAGAAAGAGTCAGACACCACTGAGTAACTAAGCACAAGATGCTCCTTGGTACAGAGTATTTGGGAATTCTCTATAGTATCTTCTTAATTTCTCTGTAAATCAAAAACTTCTAAAAAAACGAAGTCTATTTAAAAAACATCAAAAGAGGGACCACAGGGGAAAAGCTTTATATTTTAATATTTTTAATAGCACTTTCTTCCTTACTTTTTGAACAAATGGACTTGTATTGTCATTTTACACTGGGCGCCACAAATTACATAGCCTACCATGCCTCTGTCCCTACCTCTATCACCCAGACCTCAAAAAACTAGGGTTGATTTGGACCCTCTTGAGAGTTCAAGACGCCAAGAGTGAGTAAGGCTGTGAGAATGCTGGGGCTCAGGAGGGAAGAGTTCTGTGCTCTAAGTTCATCTGGATTCTGAGAAAGGCAGCAGCCACCAGTCTGGAAAGGCCCCCAGTCAGGCGAAATGGTGTTCCTAAGAAAGACCCCTTCTCACTCCACTCTGGTGGACAGTGTGGACTCAGAGCATCCTGATCTAGAAGGGACCATGTTCATTGTTCTACCACAGCCCCTGAGACCACGTTTCAGGGAGAAGGAGGAGGATACAAAGGCATGGAGAAGGGTAGAAGGCAGCCAGCCTCCACAGCCCTTCAGCCAGTGACAGCCCAAGCCCTGCCCAGCCAAGAGCCCGCTACTGCGTCCTTCAGTCCAGGTCTGCACCTGCCTTCCCTCCCCATGAGTGTCTCCCAGAAAACTGAGGTGCCACCCCACCTTTCTTCAGAGTCCCTTCCTTCTTTCTCTGGGCATCTGCAAGGGTGTGTGTGTGTGTGTGT
>NW_011480345.1:7546-9919 GCF_000754665.1 Bison bison bison
CTGCACTTCCCACCTGGCTATTCCCCCTGGGGCGGGAGTAGGGGAGGCAGGCCTGGGAGCCCTAGGCTGGATGGGGCCTGCTACAGTCCCAGGAAGCAAGTCTGGAGATCCAAGTACTGACATCGGTGTCATTAGGAAGGAATGCAGAGGCGGTAGCAGCAGGGGGAACCTCTGGGCTGGAGAGAGCAGAATTCCTCAAGACCATCTCCAGACAGATGGGCCCTGCAAAGGCAAACCAGACCTCCATGGAGTCTGTGCTGGAGAGGGGCTCTGCAGGCAAGGGTGGGGGGACTCTGTATCTGCCACACAAGTGCAGTCTCACCAGGGAGCAGGAATCCCTGAACCAGAGACCTACCCTGGGCTTCCTCAGAGCTCCCAGAGAAAGGCCACGCCCCTGGAGACTGTTGTCATGGCAGCAGCTGGCAGGGGCTGACAGTCTTCCCCATTGGCCTGCATGGCTGCTCTGCCTGCCTTCTGGGACCTTCAGCTCCTGCTCCCTGAAAAGGCCTCTACTGTCCACCTTGACTGAGAGTAAAAATGGCTACAGCCCACTGCCCAGTAGCAGTTTTACAAAGTTGTTAAAGGTTCAGTGTCTCATGTCACATTACCAGGGTTTAAATCCCATCTCTGCCACTCACTGGGCTTTCTTGGTGGCTCAATGGTAAAGAATTCACCTGAAATGCAGAAGACGGGTCCCTGGGTCAGAAAGATCTCCTGGAGAAGGAAATGGCAATCCACTCCAGTATTCTTGCCTGAAGAATCCCATGCACAGAGGAGCCTGGAGGACTACAGGCCATGTGGTCACAAAAGAGTCAAACACGAAATGATTGAGTGACTGAACCACTGCTACTCACTATTATCTGTTTCCATGGGAACAATTTGTAACCTCCCAGAACCTGAGGCATCTCACTTTCAAAACGGAGTTCCTTAGACTAAACTCTTACGGGACCCTAAATCAGCAGTATCAAATCAAATCCATGGGAAGAATTATTTCATCATCATCACCTTCCCTCCCCCCATATGAGCCAAGTAGCAGACCACATTCCTTTGTACCAAATGGTTGTCACCATGGCAGAACCCTCTTCATCTTATCCTCTCAAAGGAACCCCAAATTATCTACTGTCAGGAAGAGACTTAGAGCCAATACAAAGACACTGTCTTCATTCCTTCTTTCTGGTTCTAATTCCTCATACCTCCCTGTCTGCCCTCCATGTTTACCAAGTTCTCATTAAGGGTTAATTTACATTGGTTTGGGAGATTTCAGAGGCAACCATTAGCTTCTATCAGCTCTCCAGGCAAGACTAGAGTGGGTTGCCATTCCCTTCTCCAGGGGATCTTCCTGACCCAGGGATTGAACCCAGGTCTCCCACATTGCAGGTGGATTCTTTATTGTATGAGTCACAGCAGCAGAAGGTAAATCCACCCTAAGAAAGGAAAGGAGGGGGGTTGGTCTGGCAGGGCATACTCCTGGCTGCCACACCCAAAGGGAAAAGGAATTTATTTTTTTTCATTAGAAGTCAGAGCTCTTTGCTGAGGATCTCCCTTAGATCTTTCCTGAGCTTGCTGAAGTTATCATCCCATTTTGTACTAATAGTGTGCTATAAACTAATATTTTGTAGCTAATGTACTGAATCTGGATTCAAAGAATGAGGAAGTGAGTCTTACAGACATTTAACCCAGAAAAATACAAGCTTCTGCACTTGGGTTAAACTAAACTTATAGTCTGGTGGCACAGTGGATAAAGAATCTGCCTTCCAATGCAGGGAACATGGGTTTGATGCCTGGTCCGGGAAGATTCCACATGCCACAGAGCAACTAAGCCTGTGCACCACAGCTACTGAAGCCCACATGCCGAGAGCTTCCACTCCACAACAGGAGAAGCCACCACAATGAGAAGCCTGCACACTGCAGCAAAGAATGGCCCGAAATCACTGCAATTAGAAAAAGCCGACATGCAACAATGAAGACCCTGGTCAGTTAAAACTAAGTAAATAAATAATCTCTTTAAAAGAAAATCTAAACTGATTTACAGAAGTGCATTAATAGGGATTGGGGGGTTCTCAGCTGATTGTAACTTAAAATGGATTCAACTGTGTGATATGGCATCCACGAAATCTAGTACGATCTTAGGATGCATCTGTAGATATAACTCAGCTATTCTAGAATGAAGGATGTGGCCAAATCCTTCCATGCTACACAAGGAAGGAAATTCAGTATTTTCAGACATTTATAAATTCAGGAGCATGTAGGATGGTGAGTGACTTTGAACAAATATATCACATTAGAATGAGCCAAAATACCTTGGGAAATTAAACTGAACCAAAAAACAATGAGAACATAATTGTTTAAAGATTAAATGAGACAGCATATGTG
>NW_011480345.1:10019-12556 GCF_000754665.1 Bison bison bison
GGCTTAGTGCAATGCCTGGCACACATGTTCAATTAATGTTAATAAAAAAGGATGATAATTAGTAGTATTATTAGTATTATCATACTATCATTAGTTACTATTATTACAGTTAATACTTATAGAACGCTTTCTATCTGCTGGGCACTACTCCAGGTCCTTTACATATACTGACTCATTGATTCCTCTTACCAGTCCTATGAGGTAGGTACTAATTGTCTCCAATTTTGCAGATGAGGAAGTAGAGTCACAGAAAACTCGAGAATATCGCACAGTGTCTCACAGGTGGGCAGGGGAAAGAAGCAGAATGTTAACTTTGCCAGAGTTAGGCTGTCAAGGGTAAATGGCACGTTTGTTATTTTATATGTTTTTGCGGACTTCTCAGGTGGCGCTAGTGGTAAAGAACCCACCTGCAAGTACAGGAGATGTAAGAGACTCAGGTTAGATTCCTGGGTGGGGAAGACCCCCTGGAGGAGGACATGGCAACCCACTCCAGTATTCTTGCCTGGGAAATCCTGTGGACAGAGAAGCCTTGTAGGCTACAGTCCATGGGGTTGCAAAGAGTTGGACATGACTGAAACAACTTAGCACACACGCACACACTTCTTTTGTAACACTCCAGAAGAGAGAACCAGGACCAATGTGTGTAAATTACAGGAAGGCACATTTCAGCTCAAAGAGGGGGGAATAGGGGGTACACTGAATGATTAGAACTGTCTGAAATTTCAGTGGGGTGTCTTTTAAGGTAGTGAGTTCGCCATCACAGGATGTAAGGGAAAAAAAGATAAAAGAATAAATGAATGGGGTTCCCCTTGGAAAGAAACCATACAAATGATGAAGTCAAATCTTGGTGAAATGGATAAAGGGACTTCTCTGGTGGTTCAGTGGTTAAAAATCTAGGCTTCCACTGTAGGGAGAAGATCCCTAGTCTGTGGGTTGGATCCCTGGTCCAGGAACTAAGATCCTGAAAGCTGTGTGACCTGACAAAAAAAGAATAAAGAAGGTACATTGAAACTCGGTTTAAAAGACATATATTGGGACTTCCCTGGTGGTCCAGTGGTTAAGAATTTGCCTGCCAATGCACAGGACACAGGTTCAATCCCTAGTCTGGGAAGATTCCACATGCCATGGAGTGACTAAGCCCATGTGCTTTAGAACCCATGTTCTGCAGCAAGAGAAGTCACCGCAATGAGAAGCCCTCATACCGCAACTAGAGAGTAGCCCCCGCTCGAAATAACAAAGACCCAGTGCAGTCAAAAATACTAGAAAAATAAATACATTTTTAAAAATTAAAAAAAGAATCAGTTGGGTTGCCATTTTTTTTAAGACATAAAAAAGTAGAAAAGTAAAACAGTTATGGAAAGGATATAAAGGTAAATTAATATTTAGCTGTTTTGATGCTTCTCAACACAAAGTAAATTAGATGTTCAAGAAAAGTGACTAAAAGCTCTTAAAATGGGGAATTCCACATATGAACTTCTGTTTGGAAACTTACTAGACCACCTAGGATCCTCACAGGTGTAATGGTAACCTACCCTGAAAGTGTAAAATACAGCGAGGAGAGGTACAGTCTGCTCTCTGGAAGAAAGGGCATCTGCATGATAAAGTGGCATCTAGGTTGGTGTGAGACGCAGGTATGAAGTTGAATATCATAAAACATCATTAGATCCAAAAACATATGCTTATAATAACTGTGTTAGCATGATTTTAATCCTGCTACTGTGTGCAGTCCACAGAATTATTGCATAGTTTAATATGAATGTCCTCTGTGCTGAATCTTTTGAGTTCCAGCAAATTCTTACTTCTATTATAATTACTGAATTGTATATATATGTAGAGTACATATATACAATATGCAAATACATACATATATATATAGTAATGCCATAGTGTTAAGTCGTTCAGTCATGCCCGACTTTTTGGAACCCCATGGACTGCAGCCCACCAGGCTCCTCTGTCCGTAAGATTTTCCAGGCAAGGATACTGGAGTGGGTTGCCATTTCCTTCGCCAGGGGATCTTCCCAACCCAGGGACTGAACCCATATCTCCGCACTGCAGGCAGATTCTTTACCGACTAAGCTACAAGGGAAGCCCATTAATAATGCCATGTTCTCTATCAAAAATGCTCCCATTTCAGATAATCAATGTTTTCAAACTATTTGTACTTAGATGCATGAATGTGCATTCTGACTTATGAAAATCAAAGTACTCAGTCTTTTTAGATTCACGTTTTTTACAAACTTTACTTTATTCTAGAGTTCTAGAACTGAATGATTACTAATTTAGACTGGCGCTTCTGTTTGTGATTTAGGTCTAGAGACTCAAAAAATCCTGAAGTCACGGAAAAGTGAAAGCTTACTGTCCACGAAAATGACAAGACATGAGAGTCATTTTGATAGCACCTAAACGGACATGATTGAGTTATGGATGTGGATTAAAACTGGAAGAGGTGGCATATGATAGTGACTCATTAAAGAGAAACAGTCCAGTTTCAGTGCAGGATCTGAACTGTTAGGGAAATAATGGGCCTTGGTAGCTGA
>NW_011480345.1:14819-15579 GCF_000754665.1 Bison bison bison
TGTGTTACCAAAAAAAGACAATACAATGGGAAAAATTGTAAAGCAATGAAATAATTTGTCAATCAGCTTATAAACATAATGTGGCACTTAATAAATACTTTTCAGAACTTTAAAAAAGAAAAGTAAATCCCCTGTTTTTTTCCTGAATCTCTTAGACAGAAATGTAAACCAGGTACTGTACTCACATTTGTTTAAGGGTATTGTTTTCCTACTTAAATAGGAATAAGATGATTTATTATTTATGGTTTATTTATTACGGGGCCTCGGTGGAACCAAGTGAGGTGAAGGTCATGTGAGCTATATTTTTTCCCCTACTGGCACAGGCTGGACCCATCCCCTATAGATTGCCTTCACATACTGGGGATGGTACCCAAAGGTCTTGTTTGCACTCACAAATCCTGTGTGATGCCAGATAAGTGCTACATACTCCTCCTGTCCTGCTGTTCTCTTTCCTGAATACTGCCATGTCTGCTGGCTATAGCTGCCCCTTCTCCTGGATCCTGCTCCTTCCGTGGCCCCCGTCACAGCTGAGGTACCAGAGTTCTCCAGGTGCATAGCTTTACTGATCGCTCTGGAGTCCCTTCAGGACCAAAGCTGAATGAACCGTCTCTTAAGATATATGAAGGATGCCCCTTCTCTAGCTTTAATATTACACCTATCCAGGTGGATACCATTCCAGTGCTGCTTAAAACCTAAGTCTTATAGAATTCTTAGCAAAATAGCCCTTTTCTCCCGAAAGCCTCCCTTTTCTCCATTGGAC
>NW_011480345.1:18835-20100 GCF_000754665.1 Bison bison bison
CTTTTTTTAAGTTTAGAAACTAGAGGTAAGCTCGCCATCTCGTGGCCTTAGCCAGAACTGCGAGTAGAAAACAGCTACTCAGTAGTGTCTGGCAGGATTGAGGTCTTCTCCCCCCATCACCCAATAGTTTCTCCTTCCCTCTCCTTGAGTGAGTGAGTGTGTTAGTGGCTCAGTCAAATCCAAATCCGACTCTTTGCGACCTCAAGGATTGGGGCCCACCAGGCTCCTCTGTCCATGAAATTCTCCAGGCAAGAATACCAGAGTGGGTTGCCACTCCCTTCTCCAGGGGATCTTCCCTACCCAGGAATGGAAGCCACATCTGCATTGCAGGCAGACTCTTTACCATCTGAGTCACTATGCTGTGACAGTGCTGCGATCCCAGTTCGATCCCTGGGTCAGGAAGATCCTTTGGAGAAGGGATTAACAACCCACTCCAGTATTCTTGCTTGAGAAGTTCCATGGACAGAGGAGCCTGGTGGGCTACAGTTCATGGGGTTGCAAAGAGTCGGACACGACTGAGCGACTAACACACTCATTCATTCAAGAAGAGGGAAGGAGAAACTATCGGGTGATGGGGGAGGAAGACCTCAATCCTGACTGATACTGGGCCGACACAGTTATCAGCTTCTTCCTGGGGAGGCAGGGGTAGTGAGATGGCACAAGAAGCAACCTGTTGTTAGGTGGTTTTTCCCTGTCTCAGGTCAAGATAAGTGTGTGTGTGTAGGGGAGCAGGGGGTTTAAATAGTATAATAGTATAAGAGTGATCTTATACTATTATCACTTTTTCTCTGAATGGGAAGTTACATATTTCTAATAGAAAAATATATGCAAATATAGAAAAGTATAAAAGAAGATATAAATTAGTTTCTCTATGTAGAGAAAATAATATTAATATGCATTACTTATATTGCGTGTGTAAATATATACATCTCCTTTTATATACTCATAACTTACTTTTTATATAGTATATATGTGTATTGGAAAAGGAAATGGCAACCCACTCAAGTATTCTTGCCTGGAGAATCCCCATGGACAGAGGAGCCTGGCAGGCTATAGTCCATGGGGTTCCAAAGAGTTGGATATGACTGAGGGACTAACACATATATGTATTACTTTATATAATTATATGATATATATCTGAATACCTTTATGTATTCATATGTATATTTGTATTTATATCTTATATAGCATATATTTTGTTTATTCCTTTTTCTTTACATGTGCCATGATATTTATATAGGTATTCATTCCATCAACCACACTGC
>NW_011480346.1:0-674 GCF_000754665.1 Bison bison bison
GAGGTCCCTAGACACCCATAATCACTTCTCTTCAACCGTTCTCAGTTGAATCCCATGATGTCATTCTGAAATGCAGTGGGTCACTGACAGGGTCACATTACTCAGAGAAAAACAGGATGTTCGACACCTAAAATATTCAGAACAGGCCCAGAGCTCATCGCTGCAAAAATGCTCTTATATAATGGGAAGCAAGGGAAGGGAAGGGAGCCATGGGCAGCTGAGCAGGGTCAGTCCCTCACAGAGCAGGGGCCAGCTCAGATGGTGGGCCTGCTGCCTCTCCCCCACCCCATCACATCTCCCCTTGCAGCTGTCATCCAGTGGCCAGATGACTTCATTTCAGCTACCCACCCCCCAAATAAAGGGGGTAATAATCTCTCACTTGGGAGAAATACCATATGGTAGATGCTTTGAAAAGTTGTAAGGAAAGTGGAAATTACTTAGGGGGAGAAAGCTACTTCCAAAAGCATGAAATTTGTCTAGAAAAGGATCAGGCAGTTTCTTTGAAATATCATAGCTTCCTAAAAACTCGAGTCTAAACTAACGGATTAGGCAACAAGAGGGACATTATCAAGGCAAATAGGCAGGGAGATCTGTTTCTTTTGTTTACATACCTTTAGTGCAGTTCAAATCCCCGACACTTATTCGCAAAGCCCTCCCATTACCTGCTCCTGCTA
>NW_011480346.1:4099-4765 GCF_000754665.1 Bison bison bison
CACAAAGAGCAGCATGGGCGTATCTGAGGCTCCAGCGCAGGCCTCCCTGGAGGCAGGAAGGCCCCAGCGAGGCCCAGCCAGGCTGATACCACTCAGGCGGAGAAGCGGCGCGGGGATCAATGAGCGCTCTGTGCTTGGCCTCGGGCGCCACCGAGCAGGGGCCTGTGGGCTACGTGCGCGCTGACAAGACCCTTAAAGGATTCCAGCTTTCCTCCAGAGGAAGGCTTGACTTGGCTCCGGCTACAAATACTGTCAACCACATCATAGCTGTTTCACAAAAGTGCTCAGAAAATGGAAAATGTGAAGGGCATTTGTGGGAACCAAGAAGGAGCCAAACACAAGCACAGCATAACTTTTCCCACCACCCAGGGAGCCACCTTCCTGAGTCTCGAGTCTTGAAGAGACAGAAAGGGGAGTTGGGGCACCCACCCCATTGAGCTGGCCCCTATGACCTTGGTGAGGCTCATGGGAATCGGCATCTCAGAGCCTGCTTTCGGCCTTTGAGTCTATGGTATCAGTCATCTCTTCTGATTAAGAATAGTGATAACAGGGCCTTTCCTGGTGGCCCAGTGGTTACAAATCCTCCTGCCAATGCAGGGGACGCAGGTTCTATCCCTGGGCAGGGAACTAAGATCCCACATGCCAAAGAGCAACTAAGCCCCTCAT
>NW_011480346.1:4865-5583 GCF_000754665.1 Bison bison bison
GAAAGGAAGGAAGGAAGAATAAATGGAACCCCACTGAAATCTAGCAACTGATGCCTCCACTCACTAGCTGCACAGGCTGTCGGGTTGCAGCCTGTCTCACTTCCAGACGTTTAGTTTTGGCCCAATGCCCTTGTTGAGTCCTCATTGTGGAT
This sequence comes from Bison bison bison, assembly GCF_000754665.1. Taxonomy (NCBI): domain Eukaryota; kingdom Metazoa; phylum Chordata; class Mammalia; order Artiodactyla; family Bovidae; genus Bison; species Bison bison. Next base: position 5,018 of record NW_011480346.1, read on the forward strand.
AAAGGGTTGGGGTGGACTTTGTGTGATGTCACGATGTATCTGTGGTAGCTGATCAATAATCACTTGACAAATGAATGCATGAATGAATGAACAGGTATTGCCTAAACCAAGCACTATGGTGTTGGAAGTCCAAGAAAAGAGATTCTTTTCTCCCCTCCCCTGACCATGCCTGGGGCTCCTGATGCTGGGAGGAGTCACGAGAGCGAGAGGGACCCCTCTGAAAGTCTAAGCGAAAGGAGGCAGAAGGTCCTATTCCCTTCTCTTCCTCCCTCACTTGGCACCACCCGGGGCTACTGGTCTGTCCACCACCTGCCTCACTAGGAGACGTGGCTCCCACACAAACAAACTGGGGCTTTTTCAAGCCAAATTTCTCTCCACATCCACATCCTCATCCATAGGGCCCTTGCTCCAGCTGCTAAGGTAAAAGAGGGGTTAGCCAGTGATTCAGGCCCATGTGCTTCATGGGGGGAAGCCATTTATTTTTCTATAAACAGCATATGGTGCTCATCTATGCCTCCCAAGGAGGCTGTGGGGATTCCTGGCACGAGGGTGATTTTGTTTCAAAG
>NW_011480346.1:5683-6249 GCF_000754665.1 Bison bison bison
TGAATTTCTTGCTTCTCTGTAAAAGAAAGACAATAATAGGGCTTACTTCAGAGGACGCTTGTGATGATTCAACAAAGCTATGAGTGTAAAGGGCTTAACCCTGCCCCTGGCCCATTTGAGGTACTCGGTCAGCAGCAACTTATTATTACTATTCCACATGAAAAGTATCAAGTGATTAAGATCAAAAGGGGACACAAGAACCGTCTGAACTCTGCCTTCTGCACCTCCTCACCCTCACTCTGCTCACCTTACCCTGGCTCTTCAATACACACTCGTCAATTTTCTCCCAATGCCCAGAGGGGCAGCCAGGATGAGGGCTGATCTGGCCATCCAAAAGCATAACCTAATCCCTCAGGGGTCCATGTGCTCATCAACTGCAACTCTGAGCAGACTGCCTCTTTCTTCCTCCCCACCAGGTCCATTTTCTGCAGTTTACATCTCCTTGACAGCTTCACTTTGGCCTGGCTCCACAGGGCAATGCACGAGGCATGGCCCTAGCCAAGTTGTCCATTGGCTATCTTGCCAGGTGACCAAACTGTGAGTCAGAAATACTCAGGCATTTGAAA
>NW_011480346.1:8165-11171 GCF_000754665.1 Bison bison bison
CTGTCATATATCAACATGAATTAGCCATAGGTGTACATGTATCCCCTCCCTCTTGAACCTTCCTCCCACCTCCCACCCTTTCCTACCCCTCTAGTTTGTTACAGAACCCCAGTTTGAGTTCCCCGAGTTGTACAGCAAATTTCCATTGGCTATCTATTTCACATATGGTAGTGTATATGCTTCCATGCTACTCGCTCCATTCATCTTATCCTTTCCTTCCTCTCCACCACCCTTATCCATAAGTTTGTTCTCTATGTCTGCATCTCCATTGTTGCCCTGAAAATAGGTTCATCAGTAACATCTTTCTAGATTTCATGTATGTTAATATACGATATTTGTTTTCTGACTTACTTCACTCTGTATAATAGGCTCTAGGTTCATCAAGCTCATTAGAACTGACTCGAATGTGTTCCTTTTAATGGTTGATTAGTATTCCATTGCATATATGTAATACAGGCTTCCCTTGTGGCTCAGCTGGTAAGGAATCTGCCTGCAATATGGGAGACCTGGGTTCGACCTCTGGGTTGGGAAGAGCCCCTGGAGGAGGGCATAGTAACCCACTCCGGTATTCTGGCCTAGGGAACTCCATGGACTGTGTAGTCAATGGGGTCACAAAGAGTCGGACACAACTGAGTGACTTTCACTTTCACCACAGTTTTCTTTATCCATTCATCTGTCAATGGATATCCATGTTGCTTCCATGTCCTAGCTCTAGTAAACAGTGCTGCAAAGAACACTGGGGTACATGTGTCTTTTTCAGTTTTGGTTTCCTCAGGGCATATGCCTAGAAGTGGCATTGCTGGGTCCTATGGTGGCTTTATTCCTAGTTTTTTAAGGAATCTCCATACCGTATTGTAACACAGGCTTCCCTTGTGGCTCAGCTGGTAAAGAATCTGCCTGCAATGCGGGAGACCTGGGTTCAATCCCTGGGTTGGGAAGATCCCCTGGAGAAGGGAAAGGCTACCCACTCCAGTATTCTGGCCTGGAGAATTGTCCAAAGAGTTGAACACCACTAAGCAACTTTCACTTCACTATATTATGTTCCATAGTGGCTGTATCAATTTACATTCCTACCAGCAGTGCAAGAGGGTTTCCTTTTCTTCACACCCTCTTTAGAATTTGCTGTTTGTGGATTTTTTGATGAGAGCCTTCATTTATCTTTTTGAATTAAGAGTTTTAATCTTTTCTGGGTATGCACCCAGGAGTGGAACTGCTGAGTCAGCTCACAATATTGTTACAAAATCCAACATAAAAATCCCCAATCCTGTATACAGTAGGATTCCAATTTTGTACTTGTCTGTTTCTGTATGTGGGAGTTCATAATGTGCATGCAGAAAAAAGACTGGAAGGAAACACATCAAAACATTAAAAGTGGCTCTCTTTGGGAAGCATTCTTATATCTTCTTGTTAAATATTTTCATTTTCCCACAATGAATATGTATTCATCTTTATTATCTGAAATATACTGTTAATTTTAAAAACGAAGAGTTTGCAAAAGGCTGCATTGCTATATGATTCTGCTTATATGACATTCTGGAAAAGGCAAAACTATAGGGACAGAAAACAGGTCTGTGGTTGCCGGGAGCCTAGGGTGGGGAAGGGACTAACTACAAATGGACACAGGGGTTTTTGGAGTGATGACAACGTTCTGTATCTTGATTGTGGTGATAGTTACATGATTGTGTGTGTGGTTTTCAAAACTCACAGAACTGAACACTTAGGACAAATGTTGTTGTATATAAAAATTTCCTCAGTAAATCAGAGATTTCTTTTTGGTTAGAGTCTGGATCATTTCTCAGCTTCTATTATTTCTGAAGAATCAAATGGACCTAAGAAGATAATGAAAAATTAGAGGATATGATCTCAAAAAGGAAGATTAAAGAAAGAGATAAAGAAAAGTTTCATATTCCTGTCAGTCTCTTCAAGTTCAGCCTTAAGTGACTGGGGTTTGAGTTTGGTTTCTGTTCTTTGCTCCTTTTTTATTTTTATTTTTTTTTCCTTTGCTCCTTTTTTAAAGTCACTTGAGACCAGGATATATATGAAAGATATAGTTTTTCTTGGTATTTAATGAGGTGACTTGAGTATGAATTCAAGTATATGATTTACAACTGGAGTGATATCTTTATGAAACATTTACACCTGTGACAACACCTAATAAAACTTATTTATTATTATTAGAAACATTGCTTTTATGGTTAGAACAGACTCAAAATAATGCCATTGGACCAGACACATACAAATTGATCATTTACCCTATTGATCTTGTCAGTGTCATATCTAAATTCAATCTGATGGAGAATTGAGAAAAGGGCAAGCCAGTGACATCATTTTCTTTAAGAAGATTGGGGTTTTAATTCACTGCACAGGACATGACATAAAGACTATGTTAGAGTAGGGAACTACATGAGCCAGAAGCTGGCATGAACTCAAGATTATCTGTAGAAGGAAAGAGCGATGCCTAGACACAGACTCTCCTTCATGTAAAAGGACTTGCGGGTCCCCTGTGTCTGGCATAGGGGTAGGTGCTACAATTCTTGTCCCGAGTGACCAAGGTAGACACTAGTGTTCAAATTCAGTCATATCATTTAAATATTTATCCTTGGTCCTTTATTTAATATCAAATCAGATAACTGTCCATAAATATTGACATTAGGTGTTGTTATAATCAAGATAGATTCAAAGCTAGTCTTTCGTTGCCTCCTTAGAATAAATGTTATGGAAGACAGGTGGGCAACTGGCTCAGTGCAGAGAGAAGAGCTATTCTATTTACTTTTTATGAAGCTGCAAATTCTTCTGTTTCTCCTTGCTGCTGCTAAGTCACTTCAGTCGTGTCCGACTCTGTGCGACCCCATAGACAGAAGTCTACCAGGCTCCCCCGTCCTTGGGATTCTCCAGACAAGAACACTGGAGTGGGTTGCCATTTCCTCCTCCAGTGCATGGAAGTGAAAAGTGAAAGTGAAGTCGCTCAGTCGTGTCCGACTCTTCGTGACTCCATGGGCTGCAGCC
>NW_011480346.1:13094-15229 GCF_000754665.1 Bison bison bison
TTTTTTTTTTTTTAAATGACAGCTCTCTGTGGATCATCTTTCTCTCAAGGTAGTTCTGAAGTGACTTTTCCCAGCGACTCTGGAGGCAACGAAGACTTCATTTTGGAAACATTGGCTGGTGAGCTGGTGAGTCACACCTCAGATGAATTAATAAAAGTTAAGAAAACAAAAACCAGATGTTTCCTTCATCTTAATATAGGCCTCTGTGCTTTCTTTTGTCAGTTCTACTGTCAATTGCTGATTTCCTTCTCTTGAGGCAAAAATCAATCTTTAAAAAGTTTGAATATCTGCATCTTTTATGAACTCTGTCCCACAGTGGCTGTTTGGCTCAAATGTCCACACAGACTGCAGCCCCGGCACGGACGCTTTCAGCAAGTGAACGACACAGTGTTTGAGGACAGCACACCAGAGGGCTTTTGGATGCTCCACTGGGTTCGCTGGAGAACTGTCCCAACAGCCTTTGGGAGAAGCACAAAGTGAAGCCGTCTCCTTGCTTGCACGTAAACCTCCCCAGAACCAGAAAGGGTCTGGCCAGCTAGCAGTGGCTTCCTTTCCAGATCCTGGATTCATTTCTTGGCCCTTGACCCTCCCAGAAAATGCTAAGAACTTTAGAGCGCCTGCAACATATATTTTCATCTCCTGCCCAGACCAGTGAAGGATACACTGAAATCCAGAGTGACACACTTTTTAAAGTTTCCTAACACCACCCATCATTCCCTGAGAACTTTGGAAGTATTCTGTATTTTTGTAAGAAAGGAAAATAATTTATTTTTTCCTCCATCTATTGTACTTTGGTTAAAGCAATTATTTTCCCCAGACGCCACCCCAAGCAGAAAGCTCCAGATGTTCTTAGGTCATAATGGGAGAATAGATTGCAAGTCCTAGTGCTTTCCAAGCTTGTGTCCTCTCCCAGCTTTTTCATTTGGGGCCCTGAGTTATTTTCTCTTACTCTGCTTTTCCTGATTGGGTTCCATCTTCTCTTACCTTCCAGAGGCAAAATTGGATTCATATCTTTACTGCCTACATCTCTGAACATCTTTGTCATAAAAGGTTTTTGATATAGATGAACTTATTTGCAAAGCAGAAAGAGAGACACAGATGTAGAGAACAAACATACAGATGCCAAAAAGAGAAGGCAAGGTTGGATAAATTGGGAGATTGGGACTGACATATACACACTAATGTGTATAAAATAGAAAGCTAATGAGAACCTACTGTATAGCACAGGGAACCCTACTCAATGCTCTGTGGTGACCTAAATGGGAAGGAAATCCAAAAAATAGGGGATATATGTATATGTACAGCTGATTCACTTTGCTGTACAGTAGAAACTGACACAGCAGTGTAAAGCAACTGTATTCCAATGAAATTTTTAAAATAAATAAAATTATAGTACTACCATTCTACCCACTCACTTGCCTAACCCAGATCACTGGGAATCATTGTACCACCCCTCACCCTCAACTCAATCACCACGTTTAGTCTCCAAGTCCTGTTGAATCTATGGACCACCTGTGCATGTCTCCTGCATTTTTTCCCTCCTCTCCACTCTTGACATTTGTACAGTCCAGGCCATGACCTCTTTCACTAGGCTAAGCCATCATCTCTGTGTCCACTCTTAGTCTGTCCAGATAATCCATCATTCCCATTGCAGCCACAATGAGAGCGAGCTTTCTAGAACCCAAATACGGTCATGTCTTCCACACACTGCCACTCCCTGGCCAGCGCGTGGGCATGGTGGCTTGGGAAAATTCCTGACAACAGTGAGTAATGTGGAAGCATTTGTTAAAGATAGGCTAACGTCACAGAAATGGCAGGGCCTCCTTCCCCAGCCTCCTGACCCCTCTCAGGGCTGGGCATTTATCATCCGGACATTCCTCCATCCCAGTGCCATGTTGTCTGTATACCTGCTAGTCTACCCCACTGGACTGTGAACTCTGGATCTTGTGCAGTTCCGTACCCATAGCATCGTGCACAATGCCTGACACAGAGCAGACATTCAGAACTAAATAAAAACAAGCCCCTCTCCCTCAGAGGCAATGCGTTAGTTGCCTATTGCTGCCATGACAATTTACCACAAACACGAAGTGCAAGTGTTAGTCTCTCAGTCGTGTCTGCCTCTCTGCGATCCCATG
>NW_011480347.1:0-509 GCF_000754665.1 Bison bison bison
TATTGATAGCAAAACACACTGAAGCTGAAAATGGGGTCTAGGATAACTTGAGATTTAAGAAAATAAGAATACAAGAAGAAAAACAAAGACTATTAAAATATTTAAAACAAAAAGGATGAAGTTATTATGAATAAATGACAGTCAAAACATTCAAGAACAGTAATATGCATATTAAAATCTCCATGCTAATTTAGCTAAGCTATGCCTGTATTTTTTCTGAGACTGAACTAGACTGGACCAATTCATAGTAAATGGGCTAAATAGGCAACAGGCAGGTGAGGGAACCTTGGCATGAACCAACAGTGGGTCTCTCTGCCCCCTGATTGCAAAGCATTTGTGGTGATTCCTTTGTGTTGTACATTGAATTCAGCCAGAAAAGTATATATTCTTTCTTTTCCACTCTCATACTTCTCAGAAGTCACACTGAAAGTTTTGTTAGAAACTGAAGATGTACCATTAACAATTTGCAAGCCAAATATGCTTTTTAAGATCAGACAGACCATAGTTTA
>NW_011480347.1:4250-6193 GCF_000754665.1 Bison bison bison
AAAGTTTAAAAATAAAATAAGATTAAAAAAATAAAACAAACAAACAAAAAAAAACCAGCATCCTCCAGCCTCCATCCTATCACTCTGTATCATCCTTGCCCACTCTTATTTCACTTTATAGCATGGATCATCATTTTTTGTCTTCCACTGACTGGAATATAAATTTCATAAAGGAAGGGACTTTGTTTTATTCATTGAGGTGGCCTCATCCCTTACAATAGTAGGCACTCAACAATTATTTGTTGATTAAACTATTACTCTATAAAATTTCAGACACTAGATAAATGTCATTTCCCAATGCCCCTCTTAGAAACATAACACTGGGAATCTTTTAGTCATATTCTTTGATTTAAATGCAATGATGGACAGACTCTGGTTTCAGCTCTGACATGTAAAGAGCTTAGAAGTCTTCACTCCTGTTTTTATGAGGAAAAAAAATCTAGACAAGCTGAAAATCAACAATTTTTTTTGGACCCACTAGAGAACTGAGTTTCTGGAGCAAATCACTCTGAAATCTGTATAGAAAGGTGCATCTAGGTAGTTACAACTGAGATCTGCTAACATGGAGCAGAAGCCTTTGGAGATATAGACTAATAGGAACATTTGAATGGTAATTTTTGATGAATTGCTGAAGGTTGAGTGTGGACTAGCTAGAGAGTGAGAAAATCCTGGGGTTGCAGTTTTAAAGAGCTGCACAATTTTGTGGAATTTACCTACAGAGGTGAACTAGATTCTCCTGGGGAAAATGTGAGAAAGATCCCCTCATGGTTCTGGCACGGGGAGGAGAAGAGTAATCTTTGTGAAATGATCCCAGGGTCTTCTCCATAACAAAAACCTATAGCGTCGAGGGGATAAAACATTTCCTGATATTTACCTCAAATGGAGGAAGAGTGTTCCTCCCACTTCAGACAGGCTCCTCTAGCCCTCCTGTCTTACCTAGGGCAGAAAAGCATGATCAACAAGGGTCAGAGCTTCACCTAGGAAATAGATTGTGGATATTGCAGCCAAGAAGAGAGTTGGGGCAGGGGGAAAATCCATGTCACTGGAGAAATATTTGTGAAGGTTATAGTTCTGAGACACAGGACCACTAAAACACTGAGATTTAAGCAAAACATTATCAAATGCTCACCTCCTACATACTTACCATAGGTCTCTAGTATAGTAAGGGTGAATTATAGCCAAAAGAGCAGCAAGAAATACTTTCTTTGAGTACTTTAGGAAGTATCCTTGTTTTTGTTTTGGAGAAGGAAAAGACACTAGAGGATTTTGAAGTCTTTGGCACTTATAGCTACAGAAACCATTAAACAGAGCCCAGTTTCCAGCCAGATTAACAATCATATTCACATTAAAAGCCTCTTTGCCTCAGTACTTATTACTGGTTGGCACAGTGGTAAAGAAGTCACCTGCCAATGCAACAGACACAAGAGACCCAGGTTCTATCCCTGGGTTGGGATGATCCCCTAGAGAAGGAAATGGCAACCTGCTCCAATAGTCTTGCCTGGAAAATCCCATGGACAGAGGAGCCTGGTGGGCTACAGTCCATGGGGTTACAAAGAGTCGGACACGACTGAGTGCACACACACACATATATGTCTGGTTTTCAACAATAGAATACAAGGCATGCCTGGATGCCAGATAAAAAAGAATCTGAAGAGATAAAGCAATCATAAGAACCAGACTCACATATGAAACAGATGTTTTATTCATTAGACAATCTAAAATGACAGTGATTAATATTTAAGGTCTGCTGACTATAAAAATGCACAACCTAACAGTTGTGAGTTATGTTTTATTCAGGGTTTTATTGAGGACTATAGCCTGGGAGGTAGCTTCTCAGATAGCTTTGAGAAAACTATTCCACAGAGGTAGGGGAGCAACCAGAGAAGGCAATGGCACCCCACTCCAGTACTCTTGCCTGGAAAATCCCATGGATGGAGGAGCCT